>NC_088859.1:3529113-3714113 GCF_963853765.1 Magallana gigas | reverse complement strand
CTTGTATATATAGTGAAGATTCTAAATTGTAAAAACCGTGACCCTCGGACCAAAACTGGGGCCCCAGGCGGGGTTCAAAGTTTAACATAGAAATACATAGGAAAATGTTTAAAAAATCTTCTTCTCAAGAACCACTGCACCAGAAATGCCAATATTTACACAAAAGCTTGTATATATAGTGAAGATTCTAAATTGTAAAAACCGTGACCCTCGGACCAAAACTGGGGCCCCAGGCGGGGTTCAAAGTTTAACATAGAAATACATAGGAAAATGTTTAAAAAATCTTCTTCTCAAGAACCACTGCACCAGAAATGCCAATATTTACACAAAAGCTTGTATATATAGTGAAGATTCTAAATTATAAAAATTGTGACCCTCGGACCAAAACTGGGGCCCCAGGTGGGGTTCAAAGTGTAACATAGAAATACATAGGAAAATGTTTAAAAAATCTTCTTCTCAAGAACCACTGCACCAGAAATGCCAATATTTACACAAAAGCTTGTATATATAGTGAAGATTCTAAATTATAAAAATTGTGACCCTCGGACCAAAACTGGGGCCCCAGGTGGGGTTCAAAGTTTAACATAGAAATACATAGGAAAATGTTTAAAAAATCTTCTTCTCAAGAACCACTGCACCAGAAATGCCAATATTTACACAAAAGCTTGTATGTATAATGAAGATTCTAAATTGTGAAAATCCTGACCCTCAGACCAAAACTGGGGCCCCAGGCGGGGTTCAAAGTTTAACATAGAAATACATATGGAAAATGTTTAAAAAATCTTCTTCTCAAGAACAACTGCACCAGAAATGCACATATTTACACAAAAAACTTGTATATATAGTGAAGATTCTAAATTGTAAAAATCGTGACCCTCGGACCAAACCTGGGGCCCCAGGCGGGGTTCAAAGTTTAACATAGAAATACATAGGAAAATGTTTAAAAAATCTTCTTCTCAAGAACCACTGCACCAGAAATGCCAATATTTACACAAAAAACTTGTATATATAGTGAAGATTCTAAATTGTAAAAATCGTGACCCTCGGACCAAAACTGGGGCCCCAGGCGGGGTTCAAAGTTTAACATAGAAATACATAGGAAAATGTTTAAAAAATCTTCTTCTCAAGAACCACTGCACCAGAAATGCCAATATTTACACAAAAGCTTGTATGTATAATGAAGATTCTAAATTGTGAAAATCCTGACCCTCAGACCAAAACTGGGGCCCCAGGCGGGGTTCAAAGTTTAACATAGAACTACATATGGAAAATGTTTAAAAAATCTTCTTCTCAAGAACCACTGCACCAGAAATGCCAATATTTACACAAAAAACTTGTATATATAGTGAAGATTCTAAATTGTAAAAATCGTGACCCTCGGACCAAACCTGGGGCCCCAGGCGGGGTTCAAAGTTTAACATAGAAATACATAGGAAAATGTTTAAAAAATCTTCTTCTCAAGAACCACTGCACCAGAAATGCCAATATTTACACAAAAAACTTGTATATATAGTGAAGATTCTAAATTGTAAAAATCGTGACCCTCGGACCAAAACTGGGGCCCCAGGCGGGGTTCAAAGTTTAACATAGAAATACATAGGAAAATGTTTTAAAAATCTTCTTCTCAAGAACCACTGCACCAGAAATGCCAATATTTACACAAAAGCTTGTATATATAGTGAAGATTCTAAATTATAAAAATTGTGACCCTCGGACCAAAACTGGGGCCCCAGGTGGGGTTCAAAGTGTAACATAGAAATACATAGGAAAATGTTTAAAAAATCTTCTTCTCAAGAACCACTGCTCCAGAAATGCCAATATTTACACAAAAGCTTGTATGTATAATGAAGATTCTAAATTGTGAAAATCCTGACCCTCAGACCAAAACTGGGGCCCCAGGCGGGGTTCAAAGTTTAACATAGAACTACATATGAAAAATGTTTAAAAAATTTTTTCTCAAGAACCACTTCACCAAAAATGCCAATACATACACAAAAGGTTGTATATATAGTGAAGATTGTAAAAATCGTGACCCCCGAACAAAAATTGGGGCCCCAGTAGGGGTTTAAATTTTAACATATATAGGAAAATGTTTTAAAATCTTCTTCTCAAGAACTATAGTGCAACTGTTTTGGATATTACTATGCATACATGTACATCCTTAAATAATGTAGATTCAAAAAATTGTAACTCCCGGACAATTGATGGGCACCAAGAGGGGTTCAAAATTTAAACATTTTAAAAAACATGAAGGAAAAGTTTCAAAATTTTCTTCTCAAGAACTACAATGTTTTAGTTTGTGGAATTTCTATGCATGCATCCTTTGCTTATGTAGATTCCTAATTGGTAAAATCGTGACCCCAGACCAATACTGGGGCCCCAAGATGGGGTCAAAGTTTATTATAGAAATATAAAGGAACCATGTTAAAAAATCTTCTTCTCGAGAACTACAATGCTTTAATTTGTGAGATTACTATCATGCATACAACCTTGGATAATGAAGGTTCAACAGTTTTAAAATAGTGACCCTTGGACTAATACTAGGGACCCAAGATGGGTTTAAAGTTAAATGTAGAAGTACCGGTATATATGGAAAATGTTTTAAAATCTTCTTTTCGAGAACTACAATGCATCAATTTGTCAGATAACTACGTAAGCACCCTCAAATAGTGTAGATTCAATCTAATACTGGGGCCCCAAGAGGTGTTCAAAGTTTAAATTAGCATAGAAATATAGAGGGAAAATGTTGAAAAATCTTTTTCTAGGGAACTATAATGCTTCAGCTTGTGAGATAACTATGCAAGCATCCTTAAATAATGTAGATTCCAAATAATTAAAACTTTAGCACTGGACTAATACTGTGGCCCCAAGAGGGGTTCAAAGTTTAACATAGAAAGATATATTGAAAATGTTTTTAAAAAGTTTTTCTCGAGAACTATAATGCTACAGTTTGTGAGATTACTTTGCAAGGATCCTCAAATTGTGTAAACTCTAATGTAGTGGAACCAAGAGTTATCTTTCTTGATGTTCTGTATAGTCTGAGAGTTATTCCTCTTGAAGTGGAACTCTTCTCTTCTTTTTCAGGTTGTGTACGTACGGTCCCACCGCAGTGCTACACATTTTAATTCCTATGTTACTATTTATGTTGTTCAAGCCAACCATAAACCTCGGACCATAACTGGGTCCCCAGAAAGGGGTTCAATGTTTAAAATAGAAAAAGCATATGCTACGAAATGTAATGTTACAAGGAACTGCTGTTCAGGTGAGCGATGTGGCCCATGGGCCTCTTGTTGTAAAACTTGAAATAAATAGAACACATTTTACGATCTGTTGAGATGTGAGCTACACTTCATTAAAGTAAATGATATACACTAAAATATAACACAGAAGCGACATACAAGACTGTCTAGCCGATACTTATTTTAATGGGAAGCGACTCCATTTTGTATAAAATTCTAACATCCGGTGATGTTAATACATTCAATCGGCAATCCTCGGCTGATTCCGCTACGCTCCATAATGTCGAGTGCGCGAGACATCCGAGTAGTTCCGAGTGTAATACATTCGAGGTGTTTTTCCGAGCTTGCCGGAAAGGCCCGAGAAGTTGCGATTGGTTATTTATTTATAGTTGATAGTTTTTAAACTAAAATCAAACTTTTTATAAAATATTTACATCTTTTTTTAATGATTAATATCAATGAGTAGATTTATTCAAGCATTGTAAGGGGGCACACTGAACCGAAATCTCGACAAGCAAATATAAAAACAAATCCTTTTTCGTATACCTCCAAAATCCTAATCCCGGAGGGGAGGCTAAATATCTTAAAGTCAATTTGGTTAAAATGCATATAATTACTTTACCTGTCCTAAAAGTGAGGGGACAACTCCTCCAAAATTCAATTTTCTATATACACCCCCTCCCCCCGATACTACGTGCCTGCATATAAGCTACATTTAAGTTTTTCACAGTATTTGTTGTTTTTGTTTGGGGTTTTTTTGCACGGTGCTTTCCGGTGAATAGCCAAACAGTTGACTGAATCTTTAAATCTTTAATATAATTGAATAATTCTCATAAACCAATTGCTCCCTTTTGATCGCCATATGAAAACATAATAGCCGTTTTGAAAATATATATGAACCATTTGCTTGCAAATTTTTATCTACGAATGATTTTCTATGTGGGGGGGGGGTGTAGTTTCAAAAAAGAATCCTCTGGTAAAAGGACAACTTTGACGGGGGATAAAAATTCTGTTACTTTAAAGATCCCTTTGTCCTGAAAGGTATACAGAAAATTGTGTGCAATAACAACGTAATTAGGATCTTGTCAAAATCAGTGTTCCGTGCCAGGTAAAGGAGTGTACGAAGGAGTGTACGAAGTAGTTAGGTAAAGGAGTGTACGAAGTAGTTAGGTAAAGGAGTGTACAAAGTAGTCAGGTAAAGGAGTGTACGAAGTAGTCAGGTAAAGGAGTGTACGAAGTAGTCAGGTAAAGGAGTGTACGAAGTAGTCAGGTAAAGGAGTGTACGAAGTAGTCAGGTAAAGGAGTGTACGAAGTAGTCAGGTAAAGGAGTGTACGAAGTAGTCAGGTAAAGGAGTGCAAGAAGTAGTCAGGTAAAGGAGTGTACGAAGTAGTCCTCATCACAATTCATGGTTCGGAGTTTGCAGAGCTCTCTCCTACATACAGACGGTAGAGAGAAGTACCAAGGGAAACCGACATATGTCACCAGAGACCTTCACAAAACAACAGCACCAGAGACCTTCACAAAACAACAGCACCAGAGACCTTCACAAGACAACAGCACCAGAGACCTTCACAAAACAAAAGCAACAGAGACCTTCACAAGACAACAGCACCAGAGACCTTCACAAGACAACAGCACCAGAGACCTTCACAAGACAACAGCACCAGAGGTGTGTTCAACAGAGCGAGCGCTAGCCAAAATTCCCTATTCCTGCAACACAATTTTGGCGAGCACTCGCTTTGCTGAACAGGCCTCTGCTGTATATTGCAACGACCTGCAATCTTAACCTCATTTACCTGTCATATAAAAATGGTCCTACTTGTCTTTTTTGAATAAGTAACTCTACAGGCCGAGTCTGACCCTGATATTACAATTCATTACTAAGGTCCAGGTGGCCTTCTATGTTATTTGGATATTAACCTCATCCAGCAGTATAGCTCTGTGTATACAAATAGCAAATTTCAAACCTTAAATGTGTGGATTTTTTTCTTTACAGTAAAATAATGGTTTATGGAGAAAGAAATAATGTCACATTTAAGGTAGATCTCATGGTTAATTTGTCGACACCAAGACTCCTTAAAAATCTATATGTGCAATTTGCTAGTTTGAAGGTTTTGTAAACAATTGGCCTAGTTTATTCTAGGGAGACAATCAGGATCGTCAAAAAGCCCCCTCCCCCCAAAAAAAAATGAAAAGAAAGAAAAACAACATGAGAGGCAGAAAATGGATGGGATAGAAAAGAGGAATGCTGTTTTGAGGGTAAATTCTAAATTCAGGTTGTTTTAATGGTGACAATACCGGTGTCTTTTTTCAATGGTTTAATTTATTTGAATGGTGATTGGTGAAACAAGATAAATGTACAACAAAATATTACGGGAAAAAAAAAAGAAATTTTATGTGACAGATTTATATTATATTTCCAGACACTACAAAAAAAATGAACATGAGACTACATTCATAAAGTGACTGAAACCTTCACAAATTCAGCTTTCATTTGACAGCCCCACTCACTCTTACACAAGCTGTAAGCTTCACATGAGAACATTTTACTTCAAGGCAAATAAACAAAATTTTCTCATAAAATGGGATACAAATATTGGTTCTCACATCAGACATCAATATATTACGTAATTAAGTGAATATCAATTCAAATTCTTTAAACTTTCCATTAGAATTAATTTGCCAATTTTCACAGTTGTCACCTAGTTATATATTACGTAATTAAGTGAATATCAATTCAAATTCTTTAAACTTTCCATTAGATTTTCACAGTTGTCACCTAGTTATATAAATTAGCACTCTTTGAAGTGTTTGTTATAGAGTTCATGGTCTGTTGCCTGATTCTGTCCCCGTTTCCACTCCTAGATATAAGTTATATTTGGATCCTCCCCATCAATCTTCTCCCTCTTCTTCCTCCCCTGGCTCCTCTCCTTCTAACTCTCCCATCCCTTCCACGTCATCCTCTTCATCAGAGTCGCCAGCCACTTCCCGGTTTTCAGCCTCCAGCTGTTGTAACTGTTTTTCCAGCTCAATCTCATCAATATCTGATACCACACGTGGCTGTAAGCATAAAACAATTCTATCTTGTCAATATCTGATATGATATAGGGCAGTATAAGAAAACTTACTTACATCATAAATATTAACACTTTTATGAAATTTGAAATAGTATAGAATATTTAATTATTGATAAGTATATAAATCTACTGTAGTGCTTTATGACTCATATTTTTTTTTACCAAGATGTAAAAAGATATAGAGAATTAATGTACCTATTTGCCATATACATTGGGAAAATAATCCTTAATATTAGTCACAAAATTCTTGCCTAATTTTGGTTGATAGATGTGCATAGTTTTTTCCTTTATTAGACAATTCTGATCATTAAGCAGTTTTCTATAACCATACTTGACAACATGTATTTAGTTCCTGATTAGTACTACATGTAATACACTAGTTTTTGTTTATACTGAGACCTATATTGCACGTGTATATGCAAGTTACCCTTCTTTGCTGCTTTGACTTGTTAATTTACACACCATGGCATATAGCTCTAAACAACTCGTTGTAGTTGCTAGTACCTGTTTGTGTATGTTGAATATTCCTCCGGCCTCCTCTATCGTGAGCTTTATGCTGGCGATGGCTTTGTTGAGTGTGGCTAAGCCCTCAGTTCTCTCCAGGGTGGAGGTTGTCATCACATACAAGGGCGGGGCAATCAGATTTATCTGACAATGCAATACATTACTCATTTAAACACAAAAAAGCAACTTTTTCACTTCAACTGAATGAGCTTTATAGAATATATTCAATATAAATCAAAACCAATGGAGTGTGCAAAGTGAATTAAGCAAGGTTTGAGAGGATGACTTGCTATTTGTATTCAAATCTAAAACTGTAATGTCCCTTTCATACAATGTAACTCTAAATTAAGTTTCCTTTTGTACCCAGTTCACTGTCCTAACTTTCCCTTTTTATGTTCTTATTTTGGCCCTTTGTATAAATAAGTTTGTTGTTGGAAGAATCAGACTCAAGTCTTATTAAATGTACAAAGCAAATTGCAAAAATTCAAACAATAAATATGGCAATTTTGAATTTGGATATACAGTTGAACTTCAATATCTAAAACACTGATATCTCTAATACAATGGACATGTCAAAGTGATTTGTAAGTCCCAGCTACTTATTTTGTTTAAGTATTTTACTCTCGATATCTCGAATACTCGGATATATCAAAGTTTTTAAACAGACCCATCTAGTTCGAGATAACGAAGTTTGACTGTATATATCAATAACATTGATGCAAGAATGGTATCCTAAATTCATCCTCTGCTCAAGTTTTGTGAGCATTTTCCATAGCCTACCTTGATTGGCATGGACTCTGTAGACAGCTCCAGACCTTTCTTCAGAGCTCGCTTGACAGCATCTACTCCTTCATAATTTGTACAGGCAACCTCAATATCTACAATAAACATTTAAAGTAAACCATTGTACAGAGTGTAACCTTTATTATACATTATACATTGTATCTACCATTAATTTCAATAATCTTTGAATTGTATAGTAGTAGATATATCCAAATCTGATTAAAATCAGAACAGTGGGTCTCTAATTAATGGTATGTCATTACATGTGTGATAAACCAAGAGCAATGAGGATCTGAGTTTGATAAGATTAACATTGATCTGCACATTGTATTATGTGTCATTCACTGCTTTAATCTTCACATTGTTTTTGATATTCACATTGTGTTATGCTATAATTATTACTTTGTAAGTCATGTAGACAGCAAACTGTACACAGCATTATTTTTTGTTTTTCACCCTGTTTTTAATTCACCCTGATAAGTTTGTAATTAAGAAGCAATTACATTACAGTATATGTATTTCATTTCATTACATTACAGTACATGAAATTCATTTCAATTCACATGGTAATCCACGGTACCTGCTCTGATTTTGACTGCTTGAGGGGTAAGCCTTCTTTTGATGTTCTGCAGTAAAACACTCTTTGTTTCTTCATCAATGTCCAGTTCATCCAAAATTTCAGGATTCCTACATCACATATATGATATATACAAGTATATTGGTTAGTAAATAGAGTTATTCATTCGTGCATTCATTCTTTCTCTCTCTCTTTTTAAATACATAAAAATTGAGAGAAATACCAGTTTCGTTTGCTTAGTACAGTATGTAAAAAAATTAATATGCACTCTTTTTATAGAGCAATTATGCAATATACCGGTATATAGGATCTTGCATCATGAGATCAATGTTCAAACTCTTTTCTTTTTATGTAGTTAGAGAACTTTAATCTTTGTATAGCATGTATTTCATCAACAAATAAGAAACAGCCATCAATCTGAATTGAATAATAGCATTGTTTGCATTGTCTTACGTTACAGCATGTTTGAAGGCTTCATAGGAGGCCCCGGGTTTTTTGTATTTGTCGTCAAAGAACCAGGCTGTTTTTGTGTACAACTCTTCCATCTGTTCATCGCTGTGGAACTTCATCAATTCTCCAACATGGCGTAGTATACTGTTAACCTGAGAAAAATCATGTGTTCCTTCAAAACTGGGTTTCAAATGATTTAGAGAATGTATTCAATCAGTTTCTAATTAAAGAAGTGTACATGTTCTTGATAGCAGCTTCAGTCATAATTCATAGTACATTTTACAACTTAAAAATAACAAACGTATTATTTTTATAAAACTTACTGCTTTTGCTTTAGCGAATTTTTCTTCACATTTGGTGACCTCCTCTGGTGAGACTCTTCTTTTTGAAAGATCAATGTATCCTACAAAATAGCAGAAATCAGTCATTAGTGTATCCCTTCAGAGAAAAATTATAGAAATATTTCATCCCAACTTTTATCTATGACATCAAATAGTGTCATCTAAAACAAAATATTTAATACACATGACCAAACACAACCTGCTGGCTTTCATACATGACAAACAGAAAGCATTTACAATATTTATCTATATCACAAGTAAATTAAGAGTAAAAACTGACATAAAAGGCTAGAAAAATCACATGTGTAACAGTGATGAAATTATTTCCCCACTTTTCACAAACTCTTGCCAAATTTTACAAAATCTAACAGTCCCCGCCCCAGTAAAAAAATGTAAGTGGTTTTAAGTTGACAAGTTCCTTGAAAATAATCAGTAGCCCACCTTTGTCTTTGTCCACTCTTATGACAACAACACATTCATTCCTGCCGATACGGATGAGTTTGTTGATAGAACGGATACGTCTTCTGGACAATTCAGATAGGAGAATCATGCCCTCAATGTTGTTGTACTCCAGTAGATGTACGTAGGCTCCCATCTCAGCAATGGAGCGAACATTGACCATAACAACATCCTCTACTTCTGGATACTTGTTCTTGTAAAATCTACACGTCAACACCATTGTGCTGGCTGTCACAGTCTCTCTGCGATAAAAGAATGTAATAGCAATGACACTGAACAGAAATGAGCAGACTAACTAATAAATGAGCAATCGGAACACACGATAGATCAGTACTATAAAATTTTATATGTTTCAACAAGATGGTAAATGCATAATGCTATCAAAAGTTTTAAAACAGGAGCATTCTAAGGCATGCAAAAATTGCTTGCATGTTGTAAAAGCAGATACACAATTTGCCTAAATGTACAAGTATATGTTGTATATACAACAGAAAAGGTAAAAATGATAAGTTTTTATTACTTTAATTCTATACTTCTATGCACATCTCTGCTTAAACTAAGAGAAGAATGCCAATTTGACAGATTTTTCCTCAAAAGAGATATGTAAATGATGTCTCTGTCTATTCTAAGTATGCTATGTGGAAATTAATCTGATGCAAATAAATGCACATAGAGCTTACTGTGGGGTGTCTTCAGATAACAGTATAACCATTTCCTGAATTAAAGTTCATTACACATTCAATTAATAGCTCGAATTTCCTCTGCAAGTTTAACAATCTTTGTGTTTTTTGTTCGGCTCATAAGCCTCCAAAAGAGAACAGGAGGTATCACAAGCATAGTATACATATATACTGCTTGAAAAGGGGACAGAATATACCCAACAGACAGTAGCAAGATTAGAACAGCTGTGGTTCACGTGGACACACCGGTATTCTGACTTATTTAGCCATTTATTTTGTTATATTTACGTTCTTGGCGTTAATCACACTTTATTGGATAAGTTACTATTCAAGAAAATATCATGATAATTTCCTTACCCACTAAATTATGTATTTTCTGACAATTTTTACTTACTTTTTAAGGAACAAATTCTGAACTGATGCAAGTTTAAATTTGTTAACTCATTCATACATTGTTTCGGGTAATGAATGTAAAGTGTACGTTGTTTTTTTTTCTTTTTACAGCTACATATTATATACATATTTTATTTAGTAATTAAGTTTTAAATTGATTGGAGTAATTTTAGTTTATCATTGATAATGACAGAAAAAAAGATCTTTTAAGAACAAATTAACTTACATTTGGAAATTTATGATCGGGATCGGAGTACCGGTTAGAAAGCGGGGTTTTCAGAATTTTAACACATCTGAAATCCGCGCATATTTTAGGTCTTGATATTTTAGAAGTCATTTGTGGAGACATGGAAAATGCTACGGTTTCGGATTTGTACCGAGTGCTTGAGAAAGTTGTAGACCACTTTAACTCCCTAGATAAACCAAGCGTGTGTAGTAAAGATGGAAACAATCTTATAGAACAGACTCGACTGCAATATCTTACAGCTGTAACATCCTCTGATGCCAGTCCAAACACAGTGCCTAGTGAACGAGTGAATATCGGCAGTTTAATCACTGAGTACGAGAAGAGCATAGAAGAATTGCAACTCACCCTATCTGCCCTCCGTTCTCAAAGAAGAGTTTTGGCAGCAGATATTTCCAGAGAGAGGGATGTGAAAGAACAACTGGGCAGAGTTCAGTCTGCTCTTTCCAGCAAACTTCAAGAACAGAGCACAAGGAAAGAGTCGCCCAACAGCTACAAGGTGGAAATTGAAAATCGTATAAAAAACGCTAAAAAGGAAGGGAAAGGATTGCGAAACAGTCTTGGAACGTTCATCAATAAACATTTTCCTTTACCAACAGAGGAAGCTGTGAGTGAAGCACGGAAAAGGCTGAGGAGTTCAGAGAGGAGGTCTACAGAAAACCTATCGTCCCTGAAATCGATTCTTGAAGATTTGGTGAACAAATGCATGGAAGATCCAAACGATCCATATATTGATGTTGACGACAGCATCTGGACTCCATATGTGGAACTCTTGTTGAGATGTCAAATTGTAACTAGACATCCAGACAATAACAAACAGATCAAGTTGATTCCCTTTCACTTATGATTAATTTTCTGTATTAAGACATCTATTTTTTATATCCTGATATATTATGTTTAACAAGATGTATTTACAGCTTGGAACTGGTGTAGTTCATGTCATTAAAAAGCATACATGTTTCAAATTAATATAGAATAAAACTGAAGGCCCATAAAATTCAGTGCATTTAATTGTTGTGCTTTTACAAAAATGAAGATTGTCCATTGGTTGGCATAGTTGGACATTATCTCACAAAAAGACATTTTGAATACAGTGTGTGTCGACAGTATCTGGTAGCAGTCAAGGTCATACTAGTGCATACTATGAGAAACATAGCAGTGTACGAAACAAATTTTCCATACAATACTTGGCTAGTGCCCTTTGAGGTGTTAGTATAACACTTTGAAAGAACATCTGTCTGTTGATTTTTACTGTAGGTCAAACTCTGGTAGGTTAAATATCTGAAAACTGTCAACCAACTTCTATTTGCAGCAACTTTATTTTGTGATTAAACGGATATACACTAGTTTGCAATGACTAATTTTTACAACCGAGGTTGATTATCTGGAAAATAATATACCAGAGACTTTTGTAGATTGTTTTGTGGAGAAATCAAGTCTAACTCCTGATATTCTACAAAGTGAGGTTCACACACACATATTTTACATCTATGTATAAAAAACAATTTTTTTTTTCTAAAAATTTTAATGGGAGCAAATAAAGACTTCAATATAGGCATATCACAGAAGCAGAGCATTAACTCAGTGTTGGATGGAGTTGCACACAAAATGAGAGAATATAGTTCACTCTCCAAAACATCATGGAAACCCTGTATTTGCTGCATATTCAGTTCCAAACATCCCTCGACACTTCAATGAAAACTCCTTAGACACTTCCCGGATTTTTCTTTTGTTGATCTTCTCCCTGATGAAATAATAATGATTGATAGTAGAAATTTCATAGAAGAAAGAGACAATAAAATTTTCAAACAAGATTTTTCATTCATTTACATTTATAATACTGGTACAAATACCATGAGTATTCAAGTTACATGTACATGTACACTAGCCATGTAAACCAAAACTGAAAAGGTTAATTTCTCCTAACAAATGCACACCATCTTCCCATGTTAAGGGTTTCTGTCATGTAGTGGATCAGAATCCTAGACTTGAGGAAAATGATGCACATGGATGATAAAACACAGATTAAAGTTAGACAGCATTAGGAAGAGACAAGAAAAGAGAGAGGCACAGACCTGAGAACTGCTTTGATGAAAATATCCTTGTCTGCCTTTGTGACCTTTGGGGAGGGGTAGCCTTCCTGTTTCAGGAGTTGGTTCATCCACAAAGGCATGTTCTCTGGGTAGTGTTTGTTCAGCATAAGGAAAATGTCTGACAAGTTCTCGACCAATCCTCTGGCAGATTCTCCGCCTACTGCCTGCAAATTCAGGAATAAGGTCAACATTTATTGAATATATTAAGGAATTTGTCAATATTTATTTGATATACTATTAAGTCAATTCAAAATGATCAGGGTAATACAAAGATCACCAAGTTGTTGTAACCATTTCCAAAAAAAAAGAAATTACATGTACCATCAATAATATCAACTCAATGATCAAACTGGAGTCAAAACTGTGTGTGATTTTCTCAGAGGAATTTGCTCTGACTACAATCATAGACATATTTTTGCTTTCTTTAGTTTTAGAAAAGTAGAATCTTGATTTTGTATTGAGTGAAATAGCATTGATAAGTGTTTGTCAGGGATTCTTACTCTCAGTATTTTGTCCAACAGAAGACTGCCTTCTTCCTGAACCAGAGCTTTTATCACCGGAGTAGTCTCCCCAGCCGACAAGAACTCTCCCTGTTGTCAGAGAAATAAATAAGTGTGGAAAATAATAGACATCGCTAGGAAATGCATCATCATTTAACTCCATGCTTGACAGAATCTATTTACTCCAATGTAAAGTCAATTTAATAATTTTTGGATTTATTTGTAGTTAATTTGAAATTATTAATATCTATATAAATGCTGAAAACATGGGTTAAACATGACATCCCCAGTGATTCTTAATCAAACAGAATGAAATTCTGGGAGATTTACAGAATGGAATCCTGGGAGATTTACAGAATGGAATCCTGGGAGATTTATACTGACCAGAAAGGAGCAGGTAGCTTTCACGGTCTGATGCTCAGGAAGGGACAATGCTTGTAGAGCTGGAACAATAAAGAAAAACTTAGCTACACTAGCTATGGCATGGAGATTCTTTAAAGACATGAAAGACACCCTATCTGTCCGTTTCAGCTTGCACCATATAAGATGAAAATACAGGTCTATGTCTCGGTTTCACATCTTTTCGCCGAATATAATTCTACATTTACCTGAATTTCACACCATTACTTTACACTAGATAAACACCTGGATGTAACATTATTGCACTATAAATATACAAGAGTTTCATACTGTTGCACTAGATCTAACGGTATACCAAGTACAATGATGTGATATACAAGGATATCACATTATTACTCAAGATCTATACCTGGAAGTCACATCATTACACTAGATCTACTCCTGGAAGTCACATCTTATACTAGATTTAACCTAGATTTCACATTATTACACTAAATCTATACCCAAGTGTCACACCATTACTATAAATCTATACCCAAGTGTCACATCGTTACACTAGATCCATATCCAAGTGTCACATCATTACATTAGATCTATACCTGGATGTCACATCAATACACTAGAACTACTTCTAAATGTCACATTGTTACACTAGATCCATACTAGAGTGTCACATCTATACCTGGATGCCACATCATTAAACTTGATCTACACCTGGATGTCACATCATTACAATAGATTAACATCTGAATGTCACACCATCACTCTAGATCTACACCTAGATGTCACAGCATTATTCTAGATCTACACCTGAATGTCACATTGTTACACTAGATATACACCTGAATATCACATTGTTACACTAGATCTACACCTAGATGTCACATTGTTACACTAGATTTACACCTGAATGTCACATTGTTACACTAGATCTACACCTGGGTGTCACATTGTTACACTATACCCATACCTGGATGTCACATTGTTACCTATACCCATACCTGGATGTCACATTGTAACCTATACCCATACCTGGATGTCAAATTATTACTAAAGATCTACACCTGGATGTCACATTGTTACACTAGATCTACACCTGAATATCACATTGTTACACTAGATCTACACCTGGATGTCACATTGTTACACTAGATCTACAACTGGATGTCACATTGTTACACTAGATCTACACCTGTATGTCACATTGTTACACTAGATCTAAACCTGAATATCACATTGTTACACTAGATCTACACCTGGATGTCACATTGTTACACTAGATCTACACCTGGATGTCACATTGTTACACTAGATCTACACCTGGATGTCACATTGTTACACTATACCCATACCTGGATGTCACATCATTACTCAAGATCTATACCTGGATGTCACATCACTACACTAGATAAATACATCGGTTCTCTAGATTTATACCTAGACGTCATATCACTACACTACTGGTAGATATATACCTGAATATCACATCATTAATCGAGATCTATACCTGGATGTCACATCACTACTATAGTTTATACCTGAACCTGAATATAACATCATTACACTAGATCTATACCTGAGTGTCACATAATTAAACTACCGGTAAATATATATACCTGGGCGTATATTCTTAGATCTATACCTGAATTTCACATCATTACTTTAAATCTTATCTTTGATTAAACTAAATATATACCTACATGTAAGAGTTACATTATTACACTTGATCTATATCTGAATGTCAAATCATTACACTTAATCTATACTTTGGCATCAAATTATTATATTAGATACCTGAGTGGAAGAGACTTTTCATCTGTACTACACACTGCTCTGTGGTCAGGATGGCTTTGCTTTTCTTCAGAACCTTCAATTGGAAATACCAAGATAACAGTATTGTAATTAGGTGAAAAACAAGTACCGGTACTGCCGACATATCTGGATTTTTTATACTTTGATATTTGATTCTTAATGTAAAAATACCAAGAGCAATTATGACTCACTTGTGATAGGAGATTCATGAAAGCTTCAATCACATCAGTGTAATTCTGGGGGCCTGCAATGTAAATGGACAAAACATTTGATTGTGTGTACTTCACAACAACAGTCAAACCTTGTTATTTCATACTTTGTGGGACCAAGGAAAAAAAATTGAGATATCCAAGGATTTAAGATATTGAGGTAAAAATATATACATAATGAACACTGTGCAATGTATGAGCTTGGCAAAATGATAAAGTTACTTACCCTTTGTGAAGAGTTCCAGGGTTATAGTGGACAGACTTCCTAAGAGAGTGACCACCACTGGGCTCAGCTGGGAGTCCTCGTGGTGCATGATGATTAACTACAAGTAAAACAAATACCTGGTGTTGATAACGTCAGAATGTAAATGATGTTTTATTGAAAAACAATGAAAAGAAATCTACCTATTAATAAAAGAGCAGTTTATAGACACAAAGGCTATAAATTTTGAATTGTGGTTTACCTGTTTTATTGTGGTTTACCTGTTTTATTGTGGTTTACCTGTTTAATTGTGGTTTACCTGTTTAATTGTGGTTTACCTGTTTTATTGTGGTTTACCAATTTTATTGTGGTTTACCTGTTTTATTGTGGTTTACCTGTTTTATTGTGGTTTACCTGTTTAATTGTGGTTTACCTGTTTTATTGTGGTTTACCCGTTTTATTGTGGTTTACCTGTTTAATTGTGGTTTACCTGTTTAATTGTGGTTTACCTGTTTTATTGTGGTTTACCTGTTTTATTGTGGTTTACCTGTTTTATTGTGGTTTACCTGTTTTATTGTGGTTTACCTGTTTTATTGTGGTTTACCTGTTTTACTGTGGTTTACCTGTTTTATTGTGTATTACCTGTTTTATTGTGGTTTACCTGTTTTATTGTGGTTTACCTGTTTTATTGTGGTTTACCAGTTTTATTATGGTTTACCTGTTTTGACAAATCTAAGATGGCTGGACTAGGATTCACTTGATACATCTGTACCAACATCTCCGCAACATCCTTGGACAACAAACCAAAGTCGTCTAACAAGGTTTTCAGAGCATGCTTAAACATGGCGCAGATTCCCTGAAAATACAGGTCAAGAATATAAAGTTAAAACCTGTAGCTCTAAGTAAGATTCCATAGGTCCATTATTTGTAAATATCATAATCATTTGTATGATCATAATTCTAAACAACACAATGTTGTTTATCAATCTTTGGTGATTATTCCACACTTAAATTAATTACTGTGAGAATAATTTTTTTCACTTTGAAAATCATTACAAAACATGATAAATGAAAATATATAGTGTTCTTTGGTGTCTGACCTCTATCACTCCAGGGTCTGTGATCCAATTGGCCAGGAGGCCCTGTATGATGGGAGCTAACTGCTGTAGGAGCACAGCCACCTGGAAACAGAGGGGTTAAAGCTCTACTGAACTAAACAAACTAACCATTCCATGAAATCTACCATTGCATACCACTGAGCACATATTTATAAGGAGTCAGAGTCAGAATCTGTTGGTGGTGACTGAAATTAGAGCACAAGACTTCCTTACTGGTTTTGGTTCGGTTGATCTCGGTTTGACCTTGACATCTTCTTTGTCTCGTTCTGTGTCCAGTGAAGAAAATAAAGAACCGAGTATGGACAACCTGGACAGGATAGCAGCTTTCACAGGGGTGGAGGGCTGAAATCAGGGTCAGAGCAGAGCATTTAGGCAAGTTTCAATCAGGATATAAATGAGTTATAATCTAAAAGTTTACATATTTCCAAATTTTGAAAAATTTTAACAATTATTTCCATTATTTTCCTTTCTCATACTATATCCAAATAGACTGACCTCTTGAGTGATGAGATTCTGAAGTTCTTGGAGTAATGGTGAGAGTAGGGAGGTCAGATACTGCATGATATCGTCGTACTTCATCACAGAGAGCACCTGTCCCACTGAGTGCATCAGTCGCATGCTGTCCCGGGTCTATCAAACAAAGCACATCACACAAGTTACCACATAGTACCAAACAAAGTACTGGTACAAGTACCGGTACTACAATGTACTACATGTACCAAAAAGTTACTGCCTGGACGTAATGTCTCGATCTACTTGGTAGTAGTATTCACGAAAATCTCATCTACCAGGTACATGTATTTTAAATTGAATGGCATTTCATTTTGTTAGCTCTATTGAAATTATAAAAAAATAAAAGAACTACATCATGCATTAAAGTTTTGAAGGAAAAAATAGTACCTTTAGAAGTCCACTTTGGAAGGCATGCTGAAAAAGAAAAAAATACCACTTTGTCAATCATAATTTTCTTCATTATTAAACTTGGCAAACTCATTTAAATATAACCGATGTATTATACCTGACAGGCCCCCAGGATCTGGGGGGCGTGGGGTTGTATGTGGTCCAGGTTCTCTCCGGTGACGTCTTTAAGTGACATGGTGGCCGACTCGGCTATTTCCGAGTTCTGTAGACCCTGGAGACCCTGTAGAATGAGGGGGATCACACAGTTGAGGTAGCCGGGGTGGCAGTTTATCCATTCACTGTACGACCCTGTGGATACAGACACAGTACATGTACTTAGGATAATCTCAACCATGCTATCAACTCCCTTTCCAAGTCAAACTCATGGCGTCTTAATTGTTGGAATAGCTGAAGTACTTTTATAGTGATTTACACAGATAACATCAAACACAAAAATTTGTTAATGTAACGGGTATATTCATACAAGTACATGTATTTAACAGCAATGATATTAATAAAGATATATAGAAGAAATATTACTAAAATTGCTATAATATTGACTTCCTTTGATCCTGTCCACAATACAAAAACATGGTTAACGCCAAGAATTTACCTATCATTTTGAGAGCTGCTGAGATGTACTTGACATTGTTGTAGGGGAGCTTTGGGAGCACACTGAGCATGCTCGGAATGTGAACTTCCTCCTCCAAGTCCACATTTTCAGCGACAGAAGTAAACAGGAAAAAGACTGCCTCTATTAACTAAAATCAAATCAAACAGGTGCAAAGCAATTCTTTTATTTCAATTCACAAAGAGATTTTGACTAAATCATCAACATGTGCTTAGGTTAATCTATAAAACACTTTAGAGAAGTTGTACTTATCTACAAAGTATTTTCACTTTATAAATCTAGTATTGATACATTTACTTTATAAATCTGGTATAAATATATTCACTTCATAAATCAAGTCCTAGGTCTAGCGGTGGTTAAATATTCTTGTCTGTAAAGCCTACCTGCCATTGTGTTTCCTTTGGATTTTCAGCACCGCTGTTGAGTGTATTGCACATGAAGCCCAGCAAGGGTTCCCTTAAGATGCTGTAGGAGTACATCTACACGTACAGAAGAGCAGAGTGAAATCATAGCTTACAGGGAACAGAGGGTCATTTTATACTTACAGTACCACATATCATTTTGAAGGTAATTTGTAAAAACAGATTTTTGTTAATGAATTACAGACAGGCTTGAAACTTTTATTGGTGGAAACTTTAAAACATCATGGATTAAAATGCTGTTTAAGCTGACATTCCATATAAGAGAATTGGGTCACTAGTGGTACATATAAATACATTCCAATCTTCATCCAATTAAAATGAGAGAATCATACCATTGTGTCACCAATGTCTTGTCTGTAACAACGAAATTCTTCTTTATCATCTGTCAAAAATCAATTGATAATCACGTTTTATAGAAAGACCACTCAATGTTCAGCATATACAGAACATTGACAAAAATATTGTGAAAAGTTGAAAACAAAAATCTTCAAGTCTTACTTTTAAAAAAAGTAAAAAATTCATCATAGTGTGAATGTTGCATAGTGACATTCAATCAAATGCATTGATTAATGATGGAATACAAAGTCATTCATTAGCTCTTCCAAAGTAAAGTAACCATGTTGTTTTGAATATACATATTGGGGTTGTGACACACCTATATCAGAAATACACAGAACAATGGAATAACTTTTACTTCCTCTAGTACCAGTGTTTCTATGTTTAGACCTGACCCTGACCTTTAGTCCATGAGTTGTACTCTTCTTCCTCTGGGTACTGGACTTTGATCAGAAGGGTCTGGATGAGGGACAAAAATATTGGACAAAACATCTGGTGCAGGACTTTAGAGCGCTCCACAGGGGGGTCCTGTATACCATCCTATAATCAGAGAATCACAATACTGGTAAATCATAATCAGGGCAGTTCAGTATACCATCCTATAATCAGATAATCACAATACCGGTGAATCATAATCAGGGCGGTTCAGTATACCATCCTATAATCAGATAATCACAATACCGGTGAATCATAATCAGGTCAGTTCAGTATACCATCCTATAATCAGAGAATCATAATACTGGTGAATCATAATCAGGGCAGTTCAGTATAGCATCCTATAATCAGAGAAGTTCAGTATACCATCCTATAATCAGAGAATCACAATATCTGTAAACCATAATCAGGGCAGCTCAGTATACCATCCTATAATCAGAGAAGTTCAGTATACCATCCTATAATCAGAGAATCATAATACCGGTAAATCATAATCAGGGCAGTTCAGTAAACCATCCTATAATCAGAGAATTATAATACTGGTAAACCATAATCAGGGCAGTTCAGTATACCATCCTATAATCAGAAAATCATTATACTGGTGAATCATAATCAGGGCAGTTCAGTATACCATCCTATAATCAGAGAATCACAATATCTGTAAACCATAATCAGGGCAGTTCAGTATACAAATGTACCATCCTATAATTAGAGAATCACAATACTGGTAAATCATAATCAGGGCAGTTCAGTATACCATCCTATAATCAGAGAATCACAATACCAGTTAACCATAATCAGGGCAGTTCAGTATACCATCCTATAATCAGAGAATCACAATACACTGTACTGGTAAATCATAATCAGGGCAGTTCAGTATACCATCCTATAATCAGAGAAATACAATATTGGTTAATCATAACCAGAGCGGTTCAGTATACCATCCTATAATCAGAGAATCACAATACACTGTACTGGTAAATCAAACTCAGGGCAGGTCAGTATACCATCCTATAATCAGAGAATTGCAATACTGGTTAATCATAATCAGGACAGTTCAGTATACCATCCTATAATCAGAGAATCACAATGCTGGTAAATCATAACCAGGGCAGTTCAGTATACCATCCTATAATCAGAGAATTGCAATACTGGTTAATCATAATCAGGACAGTTCAGTATACCATCCTATAATCAGAGAATCACAATACTGGTAAATCATAATCAGGGCAGTTCAGTTTACCATCCTATAATCAGAGAATTGCAATACTGGTAAATCATAATCAGGGCAGTTCAGTTTACCATCCTATAATCATAATACCGGTAAATCATAACCAGGGCAGTTCTGTATACCATCCTATAATCAGAGAATCGCAATACTGGTAAATCATAACCAGGGCAGTTCAGTATACCATCCCATAATCAGAGAATCACAATACTGGTAAATCATAATCAGGGCAGTTCAGTATACCATCCTATAATCAGAAAATCATAATCTGGGAAGTACTGTACTTACTTGAAGAAGATACCAAAACGTAAAAAACATGTTGCTAAAATTCTCATCCACAGGGAAATGGCCAGGAATGGATGTGCAAGTCTGTATACAGAAAAAAAACCCGGATTCAAACAGTGACACGAGTGTAATGCTTACACATCAAGACGGATTTGATAAGATAGAGATAAAATTGAAAATAATTCATAACTCCACTTCTTAACTTTGTATTTGGGAGACGATTTATAGAGGCTTTGTACTTTTACCCAATCCATTCAAGTTCTAAAAAAAGAGTATGTTTAAATCACATATATTCGGTTTACACTTGTACTAACTGACCAGGACTAGGTTGATGAAGTTGATGGTTGTCTCCCTTACTTCTGGGTCGACGGCCCACTGCAGTAAAAGAGTGACATTGTTCTCCGCAAAAGAGATGATGATTTGTCCTACCCTCTGACAAACATCCTGCATTGTATACAAATAGGAACCTCATCAAAGTCATGCTGAAACTTCTTCCTTTGTACTTTATACAATCATCTTTACATGCATGGGTTATCATAATTACAAGTATGTAATATGCATTTTTTCTTCATTACAAGAGCATGTGAATACCATATCTAGAGAATCTCTGGCTTTCATGAAAGAATCCTGCAATCCTAGAGCACATGGCAGGTACTTCTTCATGGTGTTGTGATATCTAAAATTCATTAAAAAAGAAATATAAGAGGCAATTTTTATCCACCATCTCAATCAAAGTGCCATAACCATTATGGTATGAGTTACTTTTAAAAACTACAGAAAAAGAAGCTAAAATTGATGTAAGCAAAATCATAGATCAATTTCAGATTGCAGATCTGCCCTGACATCAGAAAATCTGAGCGAGTACCTTACATTGCTGGGTGAGAACCTTACATTGCTGGGTGAGAACCTTACATTGCTGGGTGAGTACCTTTCATTGCTGGGTGAGTACCTTTCATTGCTGGGTGAGTACCTTTCATTGCTGGGTGAGTACCTTTCATTGCTGGGTGAGTACCTTACATTGCTGGGTGAGTACCTTTCATTGCTGGGTAAGTACCTTTCATTGCTGGGTGAGTACCTTTCATTGCTGGGTGGGTACCTTACATTGCTGGGTGAGTTCCTTTCATTGCTGGGTGAGTACCTTACATTGCTGGGCGAGTACCTTTCATTGCTGGGTGGGTACCTTACATTGCTGGGCGAGTACCTTTCATTGCTGGGTGGGTACCTTACATTGCTGGGCGAGTACCTTTCATTGCTGGGTGGGTACCTTTCATTGCTGGGTGGGTACCTTTCATTGCAGGGTGGGTACCTTTCATTGCTGGGTGGGTACCTTTCATTGCTGGGTGAGTACCTTACATTGCTGGGCGAGTACCTTTCATTGCTGGGTGGGTACCTTACATTGCTGGGTGAGTACTTTACATTGCTGGGTGGGTACCTTACATTGCTGGGCGAGTACCTTTCATTGCTGGGTGGGTACCTTACATTGCTGGGTGAATACCTTTCATTGCTGGGTGGGTACCTTTCATTGCAGGGTGGGTACCTTTCATTGCTGGGTGGGTACCTTTCATTGCTGGGTGAGTACCTTTCATTGCTGGATGGGTACCTTTCATTGCTGGGTGAGTACCTTTCATTGCTGGGTGAGTACCTTACATTGCTGGGTGAGTACCTTTCATTGCTGGATGGGTACCTTACATTGCTGGGTGAGTACTTTACATTGCTGGGTGGGTACCTTACAATGCTGGGTGAGTACCTTTCATTGCTGGGTGAGTACCTTTCATTGCTGGATGGGTACCTTTCATTGCTGGGTGAGTACCTTACATTGCTGGGTGAGTACCTTTCATTGCTGGGTAAGTACCTTTCATTGCTGGGTGAGTACCTTTTATTGCTGGGTGGGTACCTTACATTGCTGGGTGAGTACCTTTCATTGCTGGGTGAGTACCTTACATTGCTGGGCGAGTACCTTTCATTGCTGGGTGGGTACCTTACATTGCTGGGCGAGTACCTTTCATTGCTGGGTGGGTACCTTACATTGCTGGGCGAGTACCTTTCATTGCTGGGTGGGTACCTTTCATTGCTGGGTGGGTACCTTTCATTGCAGGGTGGGTACCTTTCATTGCTGGGTGGGTACCTTTCATTGCTGGGTGAGTACCTTACATTGCTGGGCGAGTACCTTTCATTGCTGGGTGGGTACCTTACATTGCTGGGTGAGTACTTTACATTGCTGGGTGGGTACCTTACATTGCTGGGTGGGTACCTTTCATTGCTGGGTGGGTACCTTTCATTGCTGGGTGAGTACCTTTCATTGCTGGATGGGTACCTTACATTGCTGGGTGAGTACTTTACATTGCTGGGTGGGTACCTTTCATTGCTGGGTGAGTACCTTTCATTGCTGGATGGGTACCTTTCATTGCTGGGTGAGTACCTTTCATTGCTGGGTGGGTACCTTACATTGCTGGGTGAGTACCTTTCATTGCTGGATGGGTACCTTTCATTGCTGGGTGAGTACCTTTCATTGCTGGGTGGGTACCTTACATTGCTGGGTGAGTACTTTACATTGCTGGGTGAGTACCTTACATTGCTGGGTGGGTACCTTACATTGCTGGGTGGGTACCTTACATTGCTGGGTGAATACCTTTCATTGCTGGGTGGGTACCTTTCATTGCAGGGTGGGTACCTTTCATTGCTGGGTGGGTACCTTTCATTGCTGGGTGAGTACCTTTCATTGCTGGATGGGTACCTTTCATTGCTGGGTGAGTACCTTTCATTGCTGGGTGAGTACCTTACATTGCTGGGTGAGTACCTTTCATTGCTGGATGGGTACCTTACATTGCTGGGTGAGTACTTTACATTGCTGGGTGGGTACCTTACAATGCTGGGTGAGTACCTTTCATTGCTGGGTGGGTACCTTACATTGCTGGGTGAATACCTTTCATTGCTGGGTGGGTACCTTTCATTGCAGGGTGAGTACCTTTCATTGCTGGGTGGGTACCTTTCATTGCTGGGTGAGTACCTTTCATTGCTGGGTGAGTACCTTTCATTGCTGGGTGAGTACCTTTCATTGCTGGGTGAGTACCTTACATTGCTGGGTGAGTACCTTTCATTGCTGGATGGGTACCTTTCATTGCTGGGTGGGTACCTTTCATTGCTGGGTGAGTACCTTTCATTGCTGGGTGAGTACCTTACATTGCTGGGCAAGTACCTTTCATTGCTGGGTGGGTACCTTACATTGCTGGGTGAGTACATTTCATTGCTGGGTGGGTACCTTTCATTGCTGGGTGGGTACCTTACATTGCTGGGCGAGTACCTTTCATTGCTGGGTGAGTACCTTTCATTGCTGGGTGAGTAATTTTCATTGCTGGGTGGGTACCTTACATTGCTGGACGAGAACCTTTCATTGCTGGGTGGGTACCTTTCATTGCTGGGTGAGTACCTTTCATTGCTGGGTGAGTACTTTTAATTGCTTAGTGAGTACTTTACATTGCTGGGTGAGTACTTTACATTGCTGGGTGAGTACCTTTCATTGCTGGGTGAGTAATTTTCATTGCTGGGTGGGTACCTTACATTGCTGGGCGAGAACCTTTCATTGCTGGGTGGGTACCTTTCATTGCTGGGTGAGTACCTTTCATTGCTGGGTGAGTACTTTTAATTGCTTGGTGAGTACTTTTAATTGCTGGGTGAGTACCTTTCATTGCTGGGTGAGTACCTTTCATTGCTGGGTGGGTACCTTTCATTGCTGGGTGAGTACCTTTCATTGCTGGGTGAGTACTTTTAATTGCTGGGTGGGTACCTTTCATTGCTGGGATGGGAGAAAACGTTGACCAGGGTCTCCACAGCCGTGTCAAACAGGTCCTGGTTCTGGAGACACTGGAAGGTCAGTAGGATGATGTCCTCCGCCTCGGAAAACACCGAGCCCAGGTCCAACCAGCTAGAGAAGCACTGCAGGGCCGCTCGCTTTACGTCTGTCGGGGCTCCAGGCAGCAACAGGCTACGCAACAGTGGCAACACTGCAACAAGTTTACACAGGTATACATGATAACATTAACAGAAATATACATCTTATTACAGTAAAACTCAGTAATAGCTAAGTTCTAGAGACCGATGGATTTACTTAGCTATATCCGTAATTCGTTATATCCGTATTATGAATTTGTGATAATATCTATAGTGAATTCACTCTATTGATGTTTTCTTTCACCAGACTATAATTTTTGCTAATCGAGGCTTAAAATAAAAATACATTACTTTGATACCTTAATAATCAGATTGCGAATTTAAAAAATTCATATAAAAATAAATTCATTCAAATTATTATGTGAAATGCCAAATGGTAGTGCGAACTTTTTAATTTGTAAAAAAAATCGTTATCAAAGGGTTAAATTTGGTTAATTATTCAGCTCAACAGGACTCAAAATCAGTTTGCTATATCTGTAAATTCGTTATATCCGAATTCGTTATAACCGTTAAATTTTGAAAAGATTTGATAAGAATTTTACCGGGGACTTAAAAAAATTTATATATACCGGAGAATTCGCTATACCCTTGTAGGTACTAAACGAGTTTTACTGTAAATGTAAAATCAAAAGAAGAATATCTTACAGATTTAAAATAGCAATTATCACAATGTTTATACATAGTAACATGGTGAAGTAATACATGTAGATGCAGTGTCAGAGGTAGATGGAAATGGAATAAAGTCAACTAGCATCAATTACCATGTGAAAGACTTTTGTTGAGTTCCCCATTCAGAACAAGTCTTCTGCTTTGACTCAAGTTGGCACTGAAATACTAATTGAAGATAAAGACTTTATTTAACATCAGAATCATAACACATCATTGATAACTCAATCAAACAACAAGGTCATGTTTACAAACAGATCAACAGACAAACAGACAGACAGACCTCTTCAGGAAGAACACGCAGAATCTCCAGTAACACCTGGCATCGCTGCTCCTCCTACAATTAAACCAGGACACCTATCAAAACTCAGCTCCTTTAAAACACAGAGTCTAAAGAGAGATAAAAATACTGGCAATACCCACTGTGACAGTCTGTAGCGATTGAAATGTGGAGATGAGTTGAGGAACAGGGTCCGGCCAGTCCTCAGGGGTCATGTGTAAAATCAGGGCTGCCAGCTGTAGGAATAGAAGAAGAGTTGACTATGGAACAGGACTAAGATATTTATTATGTGTGTAGTGAATTCCCTTTGTAGCAGATGCTGGTGTCTATACTATGTACATGTACACTCACTGAGACACAGAGTCGGGTGGTGATGATTTTGTCTCCGCTGCACAGCTCCATGATTTTCTGCAGTAATCTGGTTCGCAGATTGTCATACTGATCATGAGGCACCTCAGACCTGACATAAGAGAACATTCATTAAACCCCCAAAAACACATCAGCATGCCAAAGAGTTTAAAATACTTAAACTTCGTCACTTAGTCTAGCAGCTTAAAAACTTTTATTTGGTGAATAAAGAGATGATTTCAGAGTCAACTTCCTCAAAACAGATTCAACACTGAAGAAGATAGTTGAATTCCATTTACAATTTTAATATCAACTTAGACATTTAACAAAAGAACTTTACCAGTATCTTGAAATTTTTGCATAAAGAGTATTGGCTCCATAGAATCGCACCTCCACAGTCTAAAATACAAATGAAAATGATGATTGATGGCAGTTAAAATAGAGAGTATTTAAAATGAATGCATTGTATGTAGATCAATTCCATTTAAGAATAGAGGGACTTAAAATATCAAACTTTATGACATAATCATGTGACAAAGGATGAGGTCACACCTTTTGAGGTGAGAGAAGGTCCCAGCAGAATCCCCAGGCCTGGGGGGAGATCTGGGTGAGGGTAAGCCACTGCTCGATCTGTTGCTGCTGTCCGCCCGAATAAAACTGGTTTACAGCCTGTGTCAATATAGAGAGTACCAGTGCAGCCTTGTTAATACATATATAGTAAGATTAAGATGGATTTATCAAAGGAATTTGGCAACAATTTAATTGCTCAGTTTCTTTACTTTACATATACAAGTGAGGTAGTCGGGGCTATAAGGACCATGGGTATTGGCCTGGGTAGCTCAGTAAGAGAGCTCCTGGCTATAGAATTGCATGCATGGGGTCTCACATTCTACAACAGGTCCAATATCAGCCATTTCCTCTTTTCCTTCTACCCAAGTAATGAGGCATAATTGAATTTTATTTTTAATTAGCCTGAATGAATCATTACCTGTTCAATACATGAGGCTGACAATTCAGACGTCATTTCATCACTTTTCAGCAAGCAATATCTACAAGCATCCAGGCAATCAAGTCACAATAATAGTACATTGGTATCCACATGATCATGCACATATCACGCAATATCCTAATAAAATTAAGCAACTTACAGATTATTCGACCAAGACATAGACCCCACTCTAAACTTTGATGATGATTATGAAGAACATAATATCTATTTAGGTTTATTTTCTCTCATTAGAAAGAACTTGGAACAGATCTTTTTCATATGTACAAAAAAAAAACACTCAAAAAACGGATTCTTTAGGATAGATTGATTGAATAGACTTATTTTATCAGATTACTTTTCATTTTATTTTTAAAACTGGCATACCTGAAATACAACCAAACAGCTGTTGGGAAGTCATATGGGTGAAATATCTTAGTACGTCATTTTTGAGGGAAATGAAAATCAAATTAAGTCGGGCTCGATGGTCGGGGCGAAGAAGACGCTTTAATTTTCTCTTCGTTTGGCTACCATATCCAAACGCTTTGTAAACACAGATGTTCAGCAACTATGGCAGCCTCCAATAAAGATTTTCAACGACTTAAAAGAATGGTTAAAGCATCCCATCCATATCGAAAAACTGTGCTTTGTCAATTGGTGGTTGCCGTTGTCGTGATTTACTTTTGGTACAGCTTTAATGAAGGTCAGTTTCGCTTCAAAGAATTCTTTACAGTGTTTTGAACAGTGTTGAATCAAGTAACCAAGGTTCTTCCTCAAAATACTGAGCAAAGCTCTGCAGGGAAGAGTTATGCCATGGCGTATGAAGCGAAAGAAATGTTATTAGGTTTCAGAAATTTTGCTTTGATTGTAAGTCCCAGATTTCCTACTCGTGAGCCTTTGCACCTTTGACAAAAATGACTAATTGCAGAAGAATAACTCATATTTAAATCATTAGGCAATATTTGTATGATTGAACAAATGAATTTAAGTTGCTGGGGTTTTTAATCAGGTTTGAAAAAAATCTGTGTTGAAAGGATTCCAGTAAGAGATTAAAAATGGCAAAGAATAAGAACTGTCATCTTGAACTAATATTTTTCAATTTTATAGGGTATAGATTGTTAGTAGTCATTTTTCTCAAATGTATATATGCTATCTGGTATATGAAGAGCTTTACTCTCACAGGCCCTTCAGCCTGTAAGAGGGTTTCACCTTCTATATTGAGGATAATTTCTCTCTCTCTCTCTCTCTCTCTCTCTCTCTCTCTCTCTCTCTCTCTCTCTCTCTGTTTATTGATACATGTATATGATTTCTTGTTTATACAGGATTTATTCCATGGTTTTTAAGAAGGAAGATCCCAGTTTTAGAGGTAAACCCAGATGTGAGTCCAATGATATATTTTCCCCATGCCAATGAGGATGGAAACAACATTAGGTGGTCCAGACATGTCAACAGTAGGAGAGCATTAGACACAGCCATTACAGGTACAGTAACTTCATTTCTTGTAACAGATGGAGCTACTTAATGGTCCAGCCCAAGTGGCTACGTAGTACAACACCTGACTGTGAGGTAGTGATAAAGGTGTCTGAGTCTGATTTCTGGTCCAGTCACTTAAATTTTTGTTTGATTCATTCCTACTACAGACATAACATGAAAAAACCCAACATTTTACAATACCAAAAGTGTAAATAACTATAACATTAAGCGATAAATCTAGGGTTGTGTCAGAAAAAAAGCATCCGACTAAATTCAATTCAATGGTTTATTGACATCACCATGTTGGCATACAGTCAAAATGAAATCAAATGACAGACAGAAGAAAATTATAACATAAAGGCTATAACATTAAAAGAAATTGACAAAAGACAAATTTAACAATGTGCAGAATGTTAAACATAATACCAATGTAATTCATATAACAGTGATACTGACCATAGTTCAATTATTATTTAGGAGAAATCGACATAATACAAGGTGATGTAATCCTGAAGGGACAGGACACTGAACATCAGAGCCTCATTCCAGTGATGGCCCGCCTCCCTAATACGGACAGTGACCTGACCCTGGATGATTGGCTGGCTGAGGTCAGGCAGTCCTATAGTAAAGGAATCAAGGTCACCCTCCAGTCCAACGATGCTGTGGAGATCACACTACAAAAACTGAAGGACTCCAGACGAGGGGTAAATGCTTACATTTTACACTAGAACTACTGTAGATTTGTATTTAGATGCTCTGATTTAATATCCGCGTAAAATTGTGAAAAGCACTCCTTGCAAATTTTAAGATCTGGCTGTATTAATTTTCTGACATTTGTGTATTATATGAAATTCTGATAAAAGTTTGATGTCAGCAATTTTGCATGTACAGTATATTCTCTTTGGTGTAGAAGTGAGAAATAAGTACTGTGTTTTCATAAAATGAAAATTCTACAGTATCTTACAATAACTCTACTGTTGAGTAGACAAAGTTAAAGTCAAAGACTAATTTTAACTAATATAAACAGTTTAAATTTATTATGGCATATTTTTAAATGATACATAGAAATATTCTGGGCTTTATTTTACAAAATTACTTGCATGAAATTTTGAATATCTAGATCACTATTCAATGATCATTGATTCAAAATATCACATGAACCATTTATTCACAGCTATGGCTATAGTGACTGTAAAAGTACCAGTATTGAGATGAAGTATTTGATAGAGAAAATGAGTTTATGTAATTTGATCTTGAGTGGGAGTTAAGTTCTCTTGTAAAATGATGACTTCAAAGGGTTTTTTTTTACAGCTTCGGAGACCTGTTTGGCTGCATGCTGATATACTACAAGGTCCTCATGGTTCCAAGCCAAGAGTTGACATGACGAGGTACTTCAAGCATGTCAACCGTTTGTTTCCAGAATGCACCATGTCTCTGGGTTGGACGACGGGCACTCACACCGACCTGAGCCTGAGTGGTTACTCCTGGGATAATGTCCTGGATATGTATTATGCTGTCATGGATGCAGAGCTTCAACAGCCAATTGTCATCTCTATTAGATCTTCTCTTATTCGAAACTCAATCCCACAGCTTAAATGGCTGACAGACAACCTTCATGCTAGTGTGTTCATTTGGCAAGAAGAAGGGGAGAGAACTGCAGCAGAGGATTTGATGCACATAGCTTACAGGTTTGCCCCTGAAAAATCCTATTGGGACATCCATAATAAAGATCTTAATGCTTATCTAAAAAAGAACAGAAATAAATCCAGTCCCAACTTGAGCCCCTACGCCAAGCAGCGGGACACTGTCTTATTTCGCCCCGATGCCTGGCTGAAGATGGGTCTTCATATGGAACATCACTCCATTCTACCCAGTGAAGAGGCATTGGTCCTACAGAGTCGTGCAGTGTATGTTCTTACAAAGACCAAGTATAGGCCCTCCAAACTCATCTCTCTTAATGGCAGAGTCCAGTTTTTAAACAGGAAGAATAAAGATGTGGTCCCCAATGAGACAGGACTGAGTATTTTCCTGCGCTCCACTGCATACACAGATTTTGATAAGATCCTGGGGATTCAGTGTTTCTTGGGACTTGATGGACAGATGAAGATCAGCTCGAGTCACCTGAGCACAGAGTTCCACAAGAGTATGCGGTTCACTCCAGGCAGTGCGTCCTGTTTCCGGTTTTTGGTGGTAGACACGGGGACTGAGATCGTCTTTGAGGTGGCCATTCTACACGACTGTCACACACTGGAGAGTGTGATGCCCATGAATCAAGTGAAGGCGGAGTTAAGGCTGAAGGTGCCTAACACTATCGGGAACGAGATGAACCCATTCATTGTGAAACTAGAGGACAGCAATCGTGTGGCAGTATTCGATGAACTTCACGTCAAACATGGTAGTTTCTTATGAGAATTATGTACCGTTATACTGCTTCTTTCAAAATTTATTCTTTCATTATGCAGGTGCCTCTGTTTATTGTAGATATTAACAGTCTGCTTTTCTTAGTAATATACAGAATTACCAAGATATTTTTAGGGTGTTTTTTTATTAATCATGTAATTATCATTGAATTATTTGTTTAACATGGCATTCTGTTTTCAATGTCTTTCTTCAAACATACATGTACATTCATCTACCAATGCATTACAGGTGATTTACTTTTGTTCACATGCATGTTCCATTGTCATGAATTATTTTATTTTTCTTATTGAGAAAGTGCTGGTACATGACATTAATATTCCATTTAATACATTCCTGAGAAAATTATTTATATGTTCAATTTACACCATGTGTGTTGTGTGAAACTTGTGATGTAAAAGGTTGTGTGATTTTGTTTACATGTTATCTGATGATGTCTACAGTTCATTCCATACATGCAGTATAGATTGTTTACAAAGAATAATGTATTGTAACTATGGTTAATATCAATTATGATAATGATTATAATTTTGATGGATTTTATGTTATTTGTTACTCTTTTTCTACATGGAATATATCTTTCAGAAATAAATGATCTATAACCTACATTAGTTACTGATCACGAGTTATCCAGATAACCTGCCGACCTTTTGTCATACTTTAATAACAGTTGACTAGTCGAGTTATACCCGTATACAAGCTCAATCTATCGATATAGTCTGTCCCATGATATTTTTGATGCATATTTACTTAAATTATTCAATATTTATAAATACCTCTTGGTTCAGACGATGTTCATTCAATAGTATGAAAAAATCCTAAGATTTCCCTTTTGAAACGACCCCTCTAGCTTGTCAGGTTTCAATACACAGCTAAAAATAAAAAGTCTACAGGGATTTTCCATTGCTATGGAGATGAAGCAGCCTGAATGATAATGTTGAAAAATTGTGCGAAGTATTACAGGTGACTTCTGAATGGATAAAAAGATAACATTCCCCATTATAAATCTTCGTAAGAAATCTGTTTTGTTCCTGTGAATTTTTACTAAGGAAAAATGATGTTAATGAAGTTATCTTGGAAATTTTCCCTTTCGATTTCAGTTGCACTTCTTTCACAGGTATGTGTATTTTTATTAAAAATCTTCCAAATGTGCAGCATGAATATCTTGGGACAGACTATAGAATGTCTGTAGACCAGCTTGTAAGAGTTATTAGTTACCTAGTGGAAATCAGATCAAATAATTTACTAAACAACTGACATGTATACAAGTTTATTCATTTTTCATTCATTAGTTTATTAACATGATATATCAAGATATTAAAACAGAATTACATGTACATCATGCAAACAGGATATATATTGTGCCTAAGGTCAAATAATATTCTTGGGTGGTAATCCTAATTTTCACTTTAAGAGAAAAAAATACCAGTATAAGATATATCGGTGATTGCTGAAGCTGATCCTATAGAAGTGTTTCGTTTAATTTCACACTTAAACAACCCAAAATAAATCAAAAGTAATCACATTCATACTGATATGAAACATAAATGTACATTAATCCCTCTATAACATCAGTACATGTATATCAATAAATACCGTAGGTTTGGTGGAAATGGTGTATTATGAAAGTCACAAAAATAAAACAAATAATTTAATGATACATAAAAACAAGCCTGATTAATCACAATTAAACCTTCACTGCCTCAAGAATGAAATCTTAAATCAGTTACTGATCCACAGTGGAAGAGTCACATGATCAAAATGTCAGTGATGATTGGTGGATGCATAAATCACATGATCGCTCTGGATATATCACATCTTTCTGGAGTGAACTACAGTTTATAACATTCCTTTCCCCTCACAACTTGGACTTGGTCCTGTTCTGGAACTCTCTCAGTTTCATGGCCAGTCCCATGTTTCCCTGAATTTTTAACTTTCCTTGAAAGAATGCCTATTGAAAGAAGTAACATAACATTACTGAACATGTAGACTGATATGGCCTTTTTTACTGTAAAAGGACAGGTCTCAAGAGCTTCATGCTGTTCACATAAAAATGTAACTCGATAACAAATTCAACAAACTATTCAGATATACAATGTGTCTTATGCAGATCATTTTAACCATACCTGTTGTGGATTCAGTTTTCCCAACATAAGGTTCACCATATCATCATCTGACATTATGATGGTCACGTCACCCTTAGCTACAAAAAAAGATCCCATAAGTTTTTAACACAAAAACATGCTCAAAGACCAACATACAAATTCCATCAGAGACCAAATCTGGTACAGATACTCACGATCGACTCCGAACTTGACCGATCCGTTCCCGTTCTTAGCATCCACCACCCATACACCTTCCTTCCCACCTGATCCCTTCACTTTGAAGCAGAAAACTCCTTTCATCTTTTTAACCCATCCTGGTCCATCCTAAAGCACAAACTTTAAATGTGAACTTTCCTTATTAACTGTTAGGGGTGAAACGTTTACTGAATTTTGTGAATGTTAAAATGGACAGCAGTTAATGAAAGGGAATCATTAAAATGAGGGATTATTTTGTGTTGAATTTATATGGCTACTTATTCATAAAACACTAACTCAATTGACCAAAGCACAAACTTCAAATGTGAACTTTCATAACTAACTGCAAATAACACAATGAAATCAATATTTGTACATTGTATTAAGTTTGTCAGTAAAAATCTTCAACATAATACCTTGTCTAGATTTTCTTTGATTTCCTCGAAGATGACATTACATTTGAAATCTTTTGCTGCTGAACTACTAGCAGGAACTGCCTGAATCTGTTGTCTGTGAAAAAAAATGTATGCTATTAAAACAATAACGAATTTATATTCCATGAATTTTACGACTTAAAAAGAATTATTCAAAACTACATGTATATTCATTTTATTAAGGATGATAAAATGTATATGAATTTTTTCCCCCTGTTTTTCCAGTTTTGGATGGTATTCCAAAAATAAAGAATATATATTCTGAGCATACCGAGCATTGGGGAATCCCAGTCTATAGATACTGATCACCACAGCGCCCCCTAGCCCTAGGTTATGTTGCAGGCCGACCTTGGCTCCTTTGACCTGCCTTTTGCCGGCCATTCCTCTCAGCTGCCAGCAAAGCTCTGCACACTGCGCCAGACCTGTCAAAAACACGATTCAGTATTAATTGCTACAAAAAATCATTAGGTTATATCTATTTTTCTTAGTCCGAGTACTGCAGTTCCTTACCTGTGGCTCCCAAGGGGTGTCCTTTAGAAATGAGTCCCCCGCTGGGGTTAATGACGTACTTCCCTCCATATGTATTGTTTCCAGAGTCAATCAAATCCTTGGCTTTTCCTAAATATCAGAAACATTTATTTGAAACACACATTTCAATTATGTAAAGATTCTTGTGTAGCTTTCATTTATCTCACAACCTTGTTGTGTATTTATGATGGCCTAATATCATTGGGTATTGTATGGCATTATAAAATGAAATCACAACAGCTTATCATTTCTTATACATGATGTACTTGCATACCTTGCTTCTTCTATGATCTATATAGGTAATAAAGCCCTTACAACAAATTCCTCTAAGGACAACGACTGACCTTCTTCACATAAGCCCAGTGCTTCGTAAGTGATGAGCTCATTGCAGGAGAAACAATCGTGTAGTTCTACAACCTGCACAGCATCTCTGCTCAACCCTGTAACAAGAATCAAAAAAGGCTTCTTATGATTTTACTTTGTCAGACACAACTATTTGACCATTCCTAAAATTGTCAGAGACTAGGTTAACTAATTTTGATTAAAAAAAATACTAATTTTACCTGCATTTGCAAATGCTCTGTTTGCTGCTTCTTTGGCCATGTCATAACCAACCTGAAATAAAAGTAAATGAACTCATCACTTTCTTCTCCAAATCAGTGAGATAACATAACAGTATTTATGTTTTATCTTGACTTTGGAATGACACTGTCTTCTTCTATAGTATGTTACCATTTTCATGCAAGAGTTCTCCTTAAATGTGCTTGGGAAATCTGTGCCCATTTCCATGGAGACAATTTCCACTGCCTGGTTTTGTAGATTGTGTTTTTTGACAAACTCCTCACTGCACAGAATGGCGGCGGCTGATCCATCAGAGGTCGGGCTAAAAACACAAATTTTGAAGTTCTGTCATACAGTTCCCCATACACATTATATATGTATATCTGATATCATTGATTTTGTCTTGAATATTAAATGTAGTATGTTAAATCTACCAGTACATGTAAACCACAAATTCTATAATTCAGAAATTAAGGCATAGTCAGCACTGAATACTTAGTCCACAGTGTACATTGACAAAACATCACTGACAAAACATTACCGGTACATACCAACACTGCAACTTGGTAAGTGGATCATGAATCTTAGGGGAGTTCATGATTTGTTCCAGAGAGTATTCATCTTGGAATTGAGAATACCTGTTGGAAAATGATAACATAATAAATCAAATGCATTTACTGAATAGCATATACAGATGATTTATCTTAATATGAAAAACATGACCATTCATTCATTGGTTTGTTAAAATAGGCTTTAGTTTATCAATGCCCAGTGAATCTTTAGAGGTTTTTAATACAAAATTTGACGGATTGATAAAACGACGTACGGGTTGTTGGTGGAATGTTTGTGATTCTTCCAGGCAATCTTTGCAAAGTGTTCTGGTTTAGTTCCTGTCACATGAAAATTTTTCTCATTAAATCCAATACTATTTGTTGCTAAATTTATCACAAATTGCTTCCTAACAGAGTAATCCCCCTTGACCACTGTGTATATTAGCTATCAGAAACTGCAACAGTTCTTTGTTATTCATCATTATGAGCAGTAAAACCAAACTTTTTCATTCTTAATGCTACCTAATAATTTATGACAGAAATATTTCTCTCAAATTGATAACCTCCTTTACTGGGGAATGACGAAAAGTTACTGTTTGATTCTGACCATATTTTTCCATGTGTTCCCGGCCAGCATTTCCAAACATCTGGGCAGTGACCGGCCCCTTCTCCAGCCCGTGCCCATTCATCATCACCTCCATGTGTTTGTCCATGGGATTGGTCCGGTCAGTAAACTGAAAAATAACACAAGGTCATGTTGCCATCTATCTAAATCTGAACTTTTAGGCATAGCAACTTTAGATTTGCAAAGAATGTATCACAGGTATACACCCAAGTCAGTGCTTTAGATGACAAAGATAGGAAGCAGATGTGCATGCAGACAGCTGTAGTAAATAAAGAATCAATAAAAAGAAAGATAAAGGAAACTGTATGAGCTAGAAAATTAATCAGATAACTCCAAAACTGCAAGATATAAATATATTACAGTGAAAAGTTAAGTATTAAATGGTACAGGCAAGCCAGAATATAAAACAGCGAAATATGAAAATAATACAGTGAAAATGTTAAGTATTAAATGGTACAGGCAAGCCAGAATATAAGAATGTAAATCCATCTAACAGTACTTTGAAAACAAATACATGTAAGTGTTGATGCTTTTTGTGGATTAAAATACTAAAACTTTATCAATGAACTCCAGTGGTAAGCTTAACACAGTGACAGAATTGCTACAAATAGTCCATCTAATCTCACACAAAACTCTTACAGTCATTCCTAACGAGCCACGGTGCATCTTTTCAAATCCAATGGCCAGAACACAGTCCGCGATCCCTGTAAAACAACACAGCGTTATCAAACTTCATAGAACAGAGATTACCTTCTTCTTCAATGAACCCCGTTCCATCTTCTCAAACCCGATAGCCAACACACAGTCAGCAAGCCCTGTAAACCACAAGCATTAGCACACCAAATGATCATGCTGTCACAATACCATACATCCAGTTTAGCTACCTATGTTGCAATTTTGGGGAAAAAATAAATCTGTACACTTAAACTTTTCTATTTGCATTGTTTATTTCTTGCAATTAAAATAGCTTTATGCAGTGCTAAAATACTGATACAATTTTTGCATGTTTTATTTTTTGTGAGGATGAAATGATTGCAAAAAATAAATCGTCACAAAAAATAAACTGGTATATGGTACTGTTGATTCCTTATTTTATGCAAGTACTTAATTCCACAATCTTCTGTTTTGTATCAAATCGCAACAATATATAATTGTAAACCCGGAACTTTTATCCTACTTTCTTATAGTTCTCAACTCTTAGAAAATAATAGCGAGAGTTTAAAACCATCGAAGGGTGCTTGTCACTATTTTACGCGAATATTAATTCCTCGCTTTTAATTAGGAATCTGCAGAATACACTTGCTTTAAGCTTCATTACAAGTCAGCATTAATTAAATTTTTTCCAGCACATGTCTTATATATCAACAAATACCCTGCAAAAGAATTGAAGCATTGGTTTCGACTTACCTCCTAAAATGAGGTTCCTTGCCATGTACAGCGCTGTAGAGCCTGTGGCACAGGCATTGTTCACCTGTCAATCAAAGACAACCACATAATTTTACCTTAGAATAAACAGCAGTATTGCAATGTTTTATATATCAATAATTGCTATATTTAAAAGTTACCATCATCAAAACAAGAACAGCAAGATAATTTAAAGACTTCTTCTAACAAGAATCTGCTCTAGAACAGTGCTTCAGATTTTTTAAAAAGATAAAGATTAATACCAGTAATAAATTTACCCTAAACAAGTTTTCTCAGTCTTCAAGTTATTTCGTAATTCTTTTCATGTTATACCAGCATGTTCAGCAACTTATGACTTGCTTTATTCTACAGAAAGGGAACTGATTTCTAAATTTTGTACAGGTAAACAAAAGGATTATTGTGGTAGGTATAAAAGTGACCTACATTGTAGATGGGTATGCCACTCATCCCCAGCTGATAGAGAGCCCTCTGTCCACATGTTGTGTCACCTGTAGATAAACATTATCAGCATCATTAGATCTAGACAGTTTACTTTCCATACCTGTGGCTTATCAACAAAAATCAATATATCCAGCTCAGTTATCATACATTACAAAATTTCAATACTTTTTAAATTACATTTCAAAATTTTACCATAAACTATTTCTTCTTACAAATATGAGAGTTATAACTCACCATAAACATATCCAACACAGGCATGTTGAATCTGGTCGTACGATATACCAGCATCTTCTAGGGCCTTAGTTCCTGAAACATAGCACAAAAATATTTTTCATCATGTGCAATAAACACAGATAACATTTTATCAGCAAGATTCAAATAGGTCTTATCTACAGATTTATGCAATTCAATTTTTATCTTGTCCAGGATTTTGATACTTATCACTTATTAATTTTTGTTTTTAAAACATTTATCTAGTTTTTTGTTTAATAGTTGTCTAGTTTGCTTAGATATTCATTGAAGTTCAAACCTGCTTCTTTGGCCATTTCTGGGTAGTCAAAATCATCTTTGCGGCCTGGTTTTTCAAACTAAATTAAACAAAAAAAAATGTTTTCCCTTAGAGGCATCTGAATCATGACACTTAATGCAATAAATGATAATAATGATGTAGTAATCTGTATCCTGAGACCCACTTTATTTTTAAACAAAAATTTATAAGCTTTGACAATATGAAAAAGTAAATATATATACATATATATGTGTGTGTGTCCAAAAAGAAATTTTCTATTGACATATAGTTATATTCATCAAATCAAACTTAGATTTGAGGAATGATAGAAAGTTTGTTAAAAAACATGCTTTAATTTTGTTTCCAGTGCATTTATTCAAACTCATTGGAACAGAGTGGTCACATTTATAATCAGACTTATTATGTAATTTTGGGAATGTCCTTAAGTCTCAACTGTCAGTTTTCAGTATGATCTGTCAAAATATCCAAAACTAATCAATTCGTGGTAACTAAAAACCCAAAACACCACCACTTTTACTTGCACACAAATTCAAAAATTTATGCACATGTACATTTCTTTAAGCTACAGTATACATGGTCGAAACAAAGTGAAGGGCAGTGGGAAAATCTTATGATACAGCAGAGGACAAAGTCCAAATTTACTTTCAAATTCAATTCAAATAAGCAAATGCACAAAAATCTGAGGACGAGTGGTCATCGACAGATTCAACAACTTTTTCTGACTATCACTTTGCAAGAAAAAAAAAACAGTATTACCTTTGTCATGCCCACCCCAACCACAAATACTCTTCTGTTTGGCTTCGGACTGGAGGCTGCCATGTTGATAGTTCGACGATCGGAAGTAAAGAGAACGATAGTAACTGAACCTTCGCTGTCTTCAAATCCGGTTTATCAAATGCAGACTTTTTATATACATATATATTTCATTCTTTTTAAGGTGGCTCACTACACTGGGAAATATTTTCTCAAATCAGTTACTTGACTATGATAGATATCACAGTGGATAAGAAGCATTTAAGTCTAACAGGCAAAAATTGTGCAATTTTGGATCAGAGACATAAACTAGAGCAGAGCTCGTGGCAAAGCCCCGAGTAGGTCTTCCGTTGTTGCTGCGAGTTGAAAATATATGTTATATGGTGTCAAACGATTATAATGACTATACTTTCAGTTCTGCTTTTGTTATAAAAACGTGTTGTGATTGAAAGCCTGTATATAAAACGTGTTTTGAAAAAAGAAAGGAAGAAAATATTTTAGGAAAACTATTTGTCGAGCAGAGTTTATGTAATCGTTTCAAACATTCTTTAAAAAATGAGATGTTTAATGGCGAGTTAAATTTTCAAAGGGTAGCAAGCATTGTTATAAACAGTATGTACTCGTGATTCATGTCAGGAAGTGTATTTCTTTTTTAAACTAAACCCGCCTAGAAAACACGTAAACTTTTCTCAAAGATAACTTCTATATTAAAATATTTCTAAATTTTTTGAAGACTATGTGCAAGTATAGAATTGCGTGCTGACAAAATTTACAGACCCTAAAACGTACTACTACACCAAAAAAGCGTGCGGCCTACGTGCGAGAAACGTTTCGTGTAAACCTTTTAGAGTTTCATGTAAACCGTTTAGCGTTTCGGGCAAAGCGTGCGAGAACCGTGTGAAATGTTCATCAGATTTCATTCGGAACTCTCTGACAAGTTAATTGTTTCAAAATGGCGCCCGTGTTTTACATTACTTTAACAAAATTGAACGAATTTTTAACAAACAAAAGAGAGGTATATGTATTAAAAGACGACTAGTTACAGAGTAAATGTATATTTAACGTTTTCATGCAATGTTTCAGTACTGAAACAATATTAAAATTCGCTATACATAAAAAATATTAAATACAGTTAGTGAAACATGATTTCTATTGGAACAAACCTTAATCAACTTTAACTTGCACGATCATGTTTTGACAGGCATGTATTTTTATTATTTATTTACATCGATAACTCCTACTGATAACTCTTACTGAGACCATTCGGCTGTGTACAAACAGCACACATAACATCGGACATCGGGTGAGACCTGCACCTGGCTGAACCTGTCAATCAAACTCTGTGTATTTGTTTTCATTGGATGGTCAGGCGTCTCTCTTTTGTCAAAAGCCAATGGAAAATTAATGAATTCAAGGTAATCGGAATCAGTATTTGATGAAGCACACAATTTAAATGATAGAAAATTTATTAATTATTTGAACAAAATTAAATGTAAACATAGAGAGGAAATAAAAAAAATTATTATTATGGGAATCTATACGCATGGTACTCAATTCAAATAGATTATATTATGATTTTATTATTTTATGTAGTAAAATCACCCTTCCAACTGTTACTCAATTACATAACAATTGATGACCTGGGGCTATAAATGTTCTGAGCTGTGTGCGCTGAAGCGACACAAGATTCTCGGTCGCATGCGGCAATTGAATTAACACAGACTGGCCGAATAAACAAAGGGGTTGGAAAGTGAAACAAAATGTTACACATAAGAAGAATCCACCAAAAATGATTTTCGACAGATCTTATTATCTTTTCTCCAATTAAAAAAAAATCCAGCGCGAGCACCTGTCAGCGGGGCGGGAGGAAAGGGGGGGGGCAGCAATGAGTTCGCTTCCACAATGAAACTACAGAAGTGATTAATATGTGACCGATAGAATCTAATCTAAAGTTGTTTAAACTCATGTGAATATTTTTTAAAATAATAATCGAATGCCTCAATTTAGGGCATTCCTTTATCGTGCTAGCCCCTACCGCAAACATGGAACTTTGATTATAATTTGATTTCATGTTTAAACTACCTTGTACGCTATCGTATAAATCAATGCTTAATCAACTGTACAAGTAAAATCAATTTATATTTTCGTCTTAAACCAATATAATAGTTGAAAACATAATAAAATATAGTTGTGTCCGTGCAAAATATGAAACATAAACGCGTCATAAGGTACATGTAGAAGAATACGAACCGACGGCGGATCACTTATCCACTCGCGCCGGATCTCCTCAGCCATGTGCGAGGGATGATCATCATTTAAAGGTTTAATATTTGAAGGGGGGGGGTGTTGATTTAAAACATTAATTGTACAGTTTTTAAAGTACTTTAATTACCTGAACAAACGAACCATTAGTTTATGTCTAACGATTTTTCCGATTTGGAGTAATATCGTTCATTAATATTCATTTACACTCAAATATTTAATTAAATATTTATACAAGTAGGACAACCTTTTATAACATAAAATTAAAACAGTTCTTGTATATACGGCTATATTAACTCAAACACGTTCATATGCATGCAAGTGTAAGTCGCGGTGTGCAAATCTTGTGTATTAAATAACCGCTTACCGCTAGGTAATGCAGCCGTGGCTGATCTCCTCGGCCGTGGACGAAGAATAGATTACGTAAAGGTACAACGCACAGAAACGCACAGCTCAGAACCAAGGAAGATTTGAAAAGTTTGCAGTATAATGACCTTACTCTATCAAATAGAAGTTATATATTTTAAACTTAAACCCCACAATTGATCTATGTCTATTATTGCTTTAGAGAATGACATTGCTTTTATTAATTAAATGAACTATTTCTTACTTGACATCCACTCGTTTAATCCACAAAAGATTTTGTGTAATCAAAACTAAAACAATTCTTGAGTTCGCGGCTAAATAAACTCATATATGAGAGACGCAACTCTCGTGTATTAGATAACCGCTGACCGTAGTCCAGCCGAGAGCATGGTAACCGATTTTCTCGGCCGCGGGCAAGGGAGAGCTTACGTAATGGTACACACACACACATGCAGCTCTGATTCAAGGTAGATTTTAAATGCATGGAGTTAATAACTAAAATGTAATGCACAGAGTTTTTTAATTCCAAATTTTGTGGTTTACTAGAAAAGAAAAAGAGTGTTTTGTTTTCCAATTGCCGTTTTTAATGATTGTGCACTATAAGAACTTAACAACAATGACTTTAACTCCTAAAGGAAAAGCTTATACTCCAACAACAAAAAAATTCTTATGAATTAATGCCTCCTGTATAAACCAGCATACTTTCTGCGGCAACTTTATGCCAGTTCTACGCACAAAGACTTTCGTTAACTTGTCAAATGAAAACAGGTACATGTCAACATGTAAAGCTTTTTACACTCATACTACACAAATCACTTACAAAATAACATTGTTACGACCTTTATGAGATCCCAACAAGCAACTTTTCCAGCGACAGCCATATCAAAATCCTAACCGTTTTTGAGTTATTAAGCAAAAACTTTTAGAGGCTATTGGCCCTTAATTTAAGGGGCCAGCCCTTTTTTATTGGTGTTAAATGAAAGCCCTTGATATTCTGCACAACTTTTATTCTACATGTCTTTACAAAATATTTTTCGTTAAAAAGATATAAAGGAAAATATGTCTAAATTTTTGCACTTTTTGGAATCCTGTTTTTTGACCCCCTACCTTTTCCTAAATAAAAAACGTAATCTAAAAACAAAAACTAATGTGCACCACTACAATGTCTCTGCTATTCAAATTCGTTGGATTCCCATTCCTTGCTATCATAGTCTCGGAGCCTTTGTCTGGAAACCAAAGGCCCTAAAAAAATTTAAAAGGGGAATAACTCGTTACCGGAAAGGGAATTCTAACTTTTATGAATTGATGAAGATAGTGTTTTGTAAAGTCCATTAGCCCTGAAAATTTGAGCAAAAACCGTTCAGAAATGAGCACGATATGAAGCCTCAAAGTTCGCGTCTAGGAAGAAAAAAAAAAAAAAAAAAAAAAAAAAAAAAAAAAAAATAAGAACTAGAGCAAAGCTCGTTGCAAAGCAACGAGTGGGTTTTCCGCTAATGTCGAAAGCAACGCTAAAAGTACGTCTAAGAAGCAGAGTTCTTAATCTAGTAACAAAGAAACCTAAGTACAAAAAGAAAAAAAAATCGAATGATTCTTGGTACAACTTAACATAATCCGAATGTTTTTAAGAACGACTTAACAAAAAACCCTAAACCATTTCAAGAACGACTTAACAAAAAAAACAATGTGTTTAAGTACGACTTAACACATTTGACTTCGTACTGTGTGCTCGTTGCGTCATTAATTGTCAGAAACTAATCGATGTAAAGTTTACTTTACTGTACCTCTGTTAATATTTTCTATGTAAAATTACTATGAACCAGACAACATTGAAATGGTGAACATTTCAAAGGGCCCCGCTTATGTTATTTCAGAGAATTCTGCTTTGACCTTGACCTATAACTTGAAATTTTTTCAGCTGGCATAGAACTTTTAATTCAATTTCATTCCCATAAAAATAAATGCATTTTTGTTCAATCTGACCAAGAATAAGCATAATTGGAAAATAATCTACTGTCTAAAACTAATTTTAAAAAGATCTGCTATGACCTTCACATTGACATACTTGGTTCAAGGTCACTGCACGCCATTAACCAATAAACTCTGTAAAGGTAAAATATTAGCCAAATAGGGGCTAAAAGGAGAGTATATCTATGCTCTTAAAATATGGATTTTTGTGTGATCTGATATGACCTTGACTCTTCATCTACAAATATCATTCGAGGTCATTGCATATATTTTGATCAAAGGCATCATGTGGGTGAAGTATGAGGCTGAATGGAGCAAAGGGAGAGAAGATATACTCCGGACAAGGATTTTTAAAAACATAATTCTGCTATGACCTTCATAGTTTCTTTTCACTGAAAATAGGTTCAAGGTCACTACACACCCTTTCACCCTTTACTCAAAAGCTCTGCTTATGTGAAGTCTGAGCCAAATAGGGGTTAGTAGAAATTATACATGCTTTCAAAAAAGGATTTTTGCATGATCTGATATGATCTTCACCCGTTACCTAGAAATTTCATGCAAGGTCACTGCACATCGTTTAACCATAGAGACACTCTGTGAGTACTCTGGACCAAAGGGAAAAAAGATATGCCCCAGACAAGGATTTTATATATATAATTCTGCTATGACCTTAACCTTATACCTAAAAACATGGTTCAAGGTCACTGCCCATCCTTCAACCAAAGGAACCCTGTGGATGAGGTATGAGCCAGACTGGGCCAAGGGGAGAGAAGCTATGCTCCTGTCAAGCCATCTCGGATGGACAGACGGACAAATTGATCACTAGAAGACGCCCGCATAAACATGCCTTTTTATCTAATTTAAAATAGTATCCATGCTATCTGCCCATGGTGAATAGTCATCAAAACTATTCATCAGCAGAATTTGATTTCCCTCCTTTTTAAGGTGGTATGGGACATCTGTCGATATTAATGTGGATTAAAGTACTATATAATTGATAACTTTTCACCGGTTTAGAATTTTCAAATTTTACAATATTTAACCAAAAAATAGCTTTTAAAAATATTTGAAAAGGTAAAAATTGTAAAAACCCCAGCGGGATTCGAACTCATGACTTACAGGTTCCTAGTAAACCCTCTAACCCACTGTGCTAAGGAGTTAGGTGACCATTTTTGAAAAGAAACTACATGTACTTATATAATTACACTTTATTTGATTGTTTATTTTGATAAACAATACGTCACAACATGGAAGTGTCCCATATCACCTTAAACTCGGAACACCTCTGACCTAATAAGATCGCCGCATTAAATACAAAGTTTGATTTAACTCTAATTTGTTTATCATCAAGAAATTCTGCATCGCTGACAAATAAAGTTTTCTTCTGTATAATGAAATACCAATTAACTGACTATTCGGACAATAGCAAGTTTATTGTCCCACTCCACAGCAACTATTTCCATTGGCTTTGCCTCATTAAATAGTTGCTGTCTTGGGGAAAAATAAACTTGTTATTGTCCTCATACCCAGTAAATACTAAATAGGCATATAATATCCCATCCACCTACATTTCATGTTATATAACCTCCCGTTTGTAACCTTCAATTTCACTGTAAAGTCAACATATCTGTCATAGCCGCAAGTTTCACAATTTATTTCTGCTTCTCATGTACTTAAAATTAGGGGCCTTAATATTGCTTACCAATTCCAACAAGAGACATCCCTCTAACTATTGGTAATCATTAAAATTCATTTCATGAATCTACGCAACAATGATAAACCTTCAAGTACAGTCACACTCAATTTTACAAAAATATTGACGGTACTTTATCCGAAACTGTTCCTTGTATCTTTAACTTAGTACACTAACATTTTTATGAAAAGACGGTTTGTCTTAGAATAAGAAAGCTAATGCAATTCTGAGAAAAAGAATACCACATATTGCCAATTCCATTGAGGTTTAATAAAAATATGGCCATTTAAGTGAACCCACCATTTCCAATTTCCTTTAGTAAACACAGATTTACAGGGTTCTCCATAGTAAAACATCTTTATCTGACCTTTTAGAGGTCAACTTTTGTTCAACCACCTTTGAAAAGAAACCTTATTCAATACAACATATGCCTACATGATATAATCATGATAAAAGCTTCACATCACTTAGAAATACCCTTACATGTATACCCCCCACCCCCCAATCTTTTGATTTTCATAAAAAGCCATGGTTTGAAATGTTTTACCTAATTTTATGAAACATGTGGCAATTTCCTTGAGTCATTTCTCACACATATTTGAAAACAATCATCAATGATTCTAAAATGTGATCTTTATTTGTTTATTGTATGATTTGTACCATTTTAATTAACAAATAGACAGCTGTCCTGCTTGTGATTTCTTGTTTTCATGAAAAAAGTAAGCTAACAATCATATTTAGTGAATATCTAATCTATTCTGATTTCTAGTCTTCTTCTAACCATGCTAAAACAGTAAGTTACAACCTACAAGTTAGACATCTGCCTTAAATTAGAATTAAATTCAAACACACCCAGGTAGCTGGAGACAGAGTTGATTTCAATGAAAAATGTTCAAATTTGACATGTTTTTCTACTTTTTTATGCATATATACCTTAGAAAGGTAGAAATAGGTTGTTTCTTGTTCATTTCAAAAGTAATTATCATAGCAGATGTTATTTCAAAGTCAAATGTACATTTACATATCCTACATGTAATCTTAATGCAGACAATTAAATAGAGGGGGGGGGGGGGTTCCAATTATGTAAACACATCTAAATATCTTTATGAAATAAAAAATAAAGGAAACATAATTGTATACTTTTATTGAAAAACAAATTTTCACAGCAATTATGAATTTCTTTAAACAGCCTTAATTTTGTTTTCATAATTTCTTATCAAACACAAACCACAACATGGCATGATGCTTTCTTCAAGTTCCATTATTGTTCATGCATTATCGGATTTAATTTGAATTACCAGTAAATAGTCTGTAGAACACAAGGAATATGCATGTGGATAGAGGTGACAGGTTAATCTCAGGAGCTGACCCACAAGAATCAACAGGTACCGGTAAAAGCCATGTGGTAACAAGAGTGTTTTGAGCTGAAATAAATAAAAAAAATAATTAGCTGTGTTTACATACATGTACTAGTAATAGCTGTGTTTACATTAACATATGCATAGTATTTCTGTAAAAAATACACTGACCATGCAGTGTAATAAGTATGACATATCCCAATACATGACATAACATTTAGGCAGTACAAAATCAAAAATTTGCATATCAAGTCATAATATAATATTAAAAAATTTTCATAGGTATAAACACTTATCAAATTGAGAAAGAGAGAGAGTTTGAGAGAGAGAGAGTTTATTACCATACTTGTAGTGCAACAGTCAATATTTCAATTCGTAAATTACAAACGAATATTTCCCACCGAACAGCGTCAAAGTACATGTACTGTTATTAGCTTCTGGTATACCATTTTGTATCAATTCTACTGTGTATTTTTTGTTTGCAAATAAATTTAGCGAGGGGTTTTGTTTATTTTCTTATAAATTACATGTTTTAAAAACAATACTACGTGTAATAAGCATAAAACATGTATGAGTAAACTTAATGAAGAATTTTTAATAGATTATTTTTCAAAGAATGTGGTACATTACATGTATGTCAATCTTTATAAAACTAGCGTATATTTCGTGCGCCATAAATTGCAAGTTTTTTGTAAATATCATTTACTTGCATGATAGGTATATATGGTCTAACCAAAATTTTCTTCATAAAGCTACAGCTGTATGTACCACATATATGTTTTGTCACAAGTATACATTTAAAAAAAAAATACCCAAATTCCAACAATTTAAATAAACTCAACTCATTCTCTGATAAGTTCATTGTGTTTTGTGCCTGCATATCTTATTTGTCTGCTGCAACAGCAGCCAATCAGCGGTAAGCTGAATCCACAAAAAGAAAGTTTGTGTTTTAGGAGCGGGTAAATTGTTTATGCGACACTGTCAAGAAAACCACACCAAATAATTACAAGAAACATAAATATTCACTTAAATGTATTCTGTTGTAAAGTAAAGGTTTTTAACACTTATTGCATCTTGCAAAACATGTGATGACCTTAATCATCTGTCATATATCTGATATACATGTATAATTATGTAAAAGATGGGAGAAATAACGACGGAACAAAGTGGGATTCGAACCTGGCCCTCTGAATCTCTAGTCAAGTGCTCTACCAACTGAGCTACATGTATCTGGCACCGGTATTCAAACCAGTCTGACCGTCACATTCCTCCCCCTTAAATGATCTTCACCCTCGAAGATCATCCCTGGCAGGATCGAGTTAACCTGTTAGTTCCAGGGGTTGGTCACAACACCAATATTGTAACAGGATGGGAGAAATAATGAAGGGATTTGAACCTGGGCCCCCTGAATCTCTAGTCAGGTGCTCTACCAACTGAGCTATCTGGCACTGGTATTCAAACCGGTCTGATCATCACATATATAAAGAATTATTTTATTAATAAACAATGTTGTTCAATTAAAAATAACACTCGCAACCTTCAGTTTTTGTCTGTAATTAATCAATATTGGCGTGCGATCTGTTCTCGCCGAGTACCATTTCTCACCAGTGCATTGTTACGTCATTTTATCAACACATAAAATTATATACGAAAATATGATGTAACAGTGCACCAGCGAGAAATGGTCCTCGGCGAGAACTGCTCGCACGCCAGTACTGCCAGTAGTCAGATTAAAAAAAGAGAATAAAAAATTACATTTAAAACATTAACAAGGACAATTTAAGTACACATCATAACTGCTAAACAAGAAAAATTATGTGAACTGGTAGAATGGTAGGCATAGTTCTAACTTGTAACCTACATGTACAAGTACATGTACCGGGTACCCGTTGGTCTGCTATACCTCTTTAATGATACAATGATCGGCATCATAAAGATATTAAAGTCATGTTTTAACTCTGAAGTCTGAAGTATACAATTTTATTTACTTGAAGTTATGTCTACAGGGTATTCATGACTACATTTGGAGTCCTCTGCACAAGAATATATGATATGTTTCTAATTAGACCCTGCTTTGAATTTTGAGTTGAAAATTCACAATCTGTTATTTTTTTAAATAGATAAATTCAGTTACCCTTTCCAGTCCCCCATGAACCTCGAGCGAGTCTAAACACCCATGAAACATGTAAAAATTACACGTTAGTAAACAAACACCCACACCATAACAAAAACATCTAACAGTGTGCACGTACTTACATGTACATCTATACTATATACTAAATTTTAACCAGTTAACAAGAAACTTTAAAAGGAGTAAAAGCCTCACCTTCTTCAGTAACATCCACATAAATCACACACTTTAATGTCTATCTTTTCTCCTTTATTACTCGTAGCTTATCAACGGCTGATCGTCGACAGAAGTGTGGCTGTCAGAATTTCCTCGTAAACGATTCACACGAGAAAAATATCCTCCTTAAACAAATATGTAGTATTGTTCCCTGTGCATGTTCATATGTTTCACAGCAAATTGAAAATGCATGTGTACACCGAAAGAATACACAACTTCTCCTCTGCATTACGGCTCTCTCTTTTCTACAATGCCGTTCGTTACTGTTTACATTCGGCGCGCGCGCGCGGGGGTCACAAACAGGGGCGCCCCGACAAATAGTTGCACATAGAACGTTTAAATAATGTGTGTTCATTGAATTCATAAATGATATAGATGAAAAAAATGAAATTGAATCACAACAATTTATCTAAGACGCAACACAACGTAATGCAGTAAATGCCTGGGCCTTAATGTGGCATTTGTTCGCTTGTGTGTCTATGTAGACATATTAACTCGTTCATGTACGATTCTCACATATTTGTTTTATGAAATTTGAAAAAAAATATAGGACAGAACTTGTTTAATTTGATACCAAATGACATTATTTAATATATTAACAATAACAAAATTAATTTTTTTTCATAAAATGATAACGATTTTTGCTATCAGAAAAATACGTGTATGAGCTGCTGACCCCTAATTATAGGGGCCAGCCCTTTTTTCTTAATTTTAAATGAAAGCTATCGTTATTCTAAACAACTTTTGTTCTATATGTATTAACAAAATATTTTTAGTTTAAAGGTTATAATACAAAAAGCAACAAAATTTCAGCTCCGAAAAAATCTTAAACTTTGGCGACAAATAGCTCAAAAACTAAGAAAGAAATTACCAAAATTTTCATGCCAGCAAAATTATAAAATGTTACCGACAATTTCGCCAAATTTCATGCATCTATCATCTGTAGTTCCCGAGATCAACTCTGGACAAAAGACCACCCAATTTTCAATTAAAGGGCAATAACTCATAACCGGAAGTGAATTTTAAAAATTTGAAAAAAACGTCTGGAGATATTAATATCATCTACATACCCTGAAAGTTTCATAGCAATCAGACAAAAAATGTTCGAGAAATCTCGTGCACAAAATTTGCGGGAAAAAAAAAAATAATAACTAGAGCAAAGCTCGTTGCAAAGCAACGAGTGGGTCTTCCGTTAATGTCGAGAGAAAAGCGATAACTACCTGTAAGAAGCAGAGTTCTTAAGCCAAGAACAAGAGTAACTAAAACAATAAGAAACAAATCGAATAATTCTTGGTACGACTTAACAAAATCCGAATGATTTTAAGTACGACTAAACAAAAACCTTTCCGATTTCAAGAATGTCTTAACAAAATAAACCAAAATGTGCTCATTTACGACTTGACACGATTATTTTTGGTACGATTTTTTTTTTAAACCAAGAACGCGGAATCAAAATTTCCGGGAAAATCAAATTTTAAACCCCAATTTCTCTGTAGTGCATGGTCCGATTTTAAAACGAATTTCAGCGTTAGATTAAGCTTAAAAAGATCTTTGTTTTTGCTGAATGAAAAATATCAAATTATCGCTTATAAAAAGTTATCATAAAAAGACTTACTAGCCCCTTTAGCCCCTAATTTGAAGGGCCGCCCCTTATTTCTTTATATCAAATAAAAGGTCTCGCAAATGTAAACATAGTTTGTTCACATGTATTCACGAATTGTTAAACGTTTTCGAGATATCGGAACAGCTGTGTTTTAGGGGCCGACCCTTTTACTCCGAATCGGGGCCACCAACAATTTTTTTTTAATTGCCATATTGTTAAGAACATTATTCTTAACATTTTGTGTTCTTCATTGCTTTTCAAAATATTTCTCCTTTTTCAGATATTAATGATCAAAGTTTTGAACTTCTGGCCCCTTCAAACCCCTAATTACGCAATATATGATTTAGCTAAGGTACTGTAAAGATAAACAGCTGTACAGTAAACATTTTTGCTTCTATAATTAATAACAAATTTTTGTTCAGTAAAGAGTTATTGTAAGAAGATTTTAGAGCCCTCTTTGCCCCTAATTTGAGGGGCCAGCCCCTTTTTCTTGATATCAAATTAAAGGTCTTGCAAATATAAACATATTCTGTTCAGCAAATGTTCACAAAGTGTTGACTGTTCTCGAGATATCTGTATAAATGTGTTTTAGGGGCCTACCCTTAAAATCCTTAGTGGGGCCATCATGAAAAAAAATTAAGGTGGCATATTGTACAGAACATTATTCTTAACATTTTGTGTTCTTCATTGCTTTTCAAAATATTTCTCCTTTTTCAGATATAAATGATCAAAGTTTTGAACTTCTGGCCCCTTGAAACTCCTAATTACGTAATATATGACTAAGCTATGGTACTGTATAGATAAACAGTTGTACAATAAACATTTTTGCTTCTATGATTCATAACAAATTATTGTTCAGTAAAAGGTTATTGTAAGAAGAATTTAGAGCCCTCTTGGCCCCTAATTTGAGGGGCCAGTCCGTTTTCTATGATATCAAATTAAAGGTCTTGCAATAATAAACATCTTTTGCATTACATTATTTAACAAAATATATATTCATCAAAAGATATTTCAGAAAATGTTCAAAAATTTCGTGGAAAAATGTTGTGCTTATTTTCAGGTTCAGGCGAGCTTCGAAGCCTTGCACAATTTTCATAAGTGAAGGCAATGGGGTACATCTACATACATTCATCTACAATCCCTGAAAATTTCAAGCTTCTATCTTGATAAGTGTCGGAGGAGATGCGTGGACAAAATGACCCTTAAAAATTTATAAAATCGTTAATTTCTGAAACCGGAAGTGACGTCTTAAATTTAAATTTTAATAACCTCGAGTATTTACGATACCAAACAAGTTCTGAAAATTTCGTGGAAATCGGTTGAATAGTTTTTGAGATATAAGCCACAAAAAAAGTCAGAGGAAGAATAATAATAATGAAAAAGAATCCGAAGAAAAACAATAGGGTCTTCCGTTGGAAACGGAAGACCCTAATAAGAAACAGTAGAATAACAGAAGGGTTTTCCGTTGAAAAACGGAAAACCCTAATAATCTTAACCAGCACAATAATAGAAAGGTCTTCCGTTGGAAACGGAAGACCTTAATAACGTTATCTTATGTCTCTGTTTGGATGAAAAATTACATTTTCAAAAATTGAATTCAGTTAACATTAGATGCAATAATGTAGCCCTCTCCGATTTATTACAGTCCCTGATATAATGGACACAACCCATGCACAGATCAACTTTGTAATGCAAATTTTAGTCGATAAAGTTTGTCTCAATATAAACGTATTCAATCGTTTTTGCTGACAATATAGATTCACTTCGATCTGTAAACTATATTTAACAAAAAAAAAACAAAAAAAAACGTTGGTTGACAATCGTTAAGAATTTGATAATTACGATATCTGTCAATTATCATAGTTCATCGTCATAAACTTTAAATCATATTCCTAAACCATAATAAATATTCTGCATAATTATAGCCGTTATAAGAATCTGAAAAAGGTTTATGTTCAAGGAATAAGGAATCATTCTTTGAGTATTGTGAGGTGATCAAATTCAATAAAGCTCGATGTGCTTTATGATAGATTTGATCAAGCACGACCGTGTTTGATCACCTCATAATATTCAAACAATGATTCTTCATTATTTATAATCAAATAATTTTCAGCAATTGTACGATTAAATATCAACATAGCCATTGATGAAATGTATTGGACTATACGCTACAAAATCGATTCGTTATAATAGACAAAGACACTGAAAAATGTGTGTGTGTGTGTGTGTGTGTGTGTGTGTGTGTGTGTGTGTGTGTGTGTGTGTGTGTGTGTGTGTGTGTGTGTGTATATATTTGAAACTATACTAGTATCTAAATGGATGGCATGCCAAGTTGATAAAAAATGAACAACACATAGTTTCACATTTATCGACTGTAAACTATAGTTTATGAATCATTAACTATTATAGCAAACGATTCATTAACTATATTTTTCATCTGTAAAACAATATTAGTGGTTAATGAATGCTAATCTAAGTTTATTCGTCTGTAAATAAACGTTAACAATAGATTTTGCGGATAAATATATAGATTCACGCCTGAAACTTACTTAGCCATTCGTCTATGGTTAACGTTTATTTACAGAATGATACATGTAAACTTAGATTAGCATTTGTATATTAAATATAATATGGTTTTACATATGAAAACTATAGTGAAGGAACTGTTCACTATACTTTACGGAATGTAAACTAAGGTTAACTTTGGCACGCCAAATTCACAAAAATGAGCTAAACATAGTTTCACGTACGATAAATTAGGTGGATCGATTGTTAAGTATAGTTGACGAACCGCAAACTATTATAACCGCCGGTTTTGTACCGTATAGGGTATTTTCCGTACCGGGCGATTACTAGGGAATTAGCTCAACACTCGCTGTATTTTCCACATTTATTCCAGTTAATAACACAATTATATAAACAGTTACTCTCCACTCCGTACACATTAAAAAGGGGAAACTCGCTTATAAATAATTCTAACTTAATGTTAACCTACATATGACGGTGAGGGAAAACGTAACGGATTAGACGAACGACTTGTACCTTGACTCTTAACCTCCAACTATCGAACTCTGACTCTCTACTCTCTTCAACTAACCTACAATCATTTCTAAAACATATATTATTATTTTACTGGCGTGACCCTCTAAATAATTGACATATATAAATCACCCAATCAGAGAATATATTTCTTAATCCTAACTGACCATCGTCCAGGTAAACGCCCATTTATTCACCTGCGTTAATCCGCTAATTGTTATATGTAATTGCATTAACTCTATTAGTGTCAAACACACATTTGTTAGCTGAAACCATTGTCCTTCAATCCTGCCTTTCTAATAAGTATCTTTCCTATAGCTACACTTGATTACTTTGATGTCCCATTTCTTTGTTACAGTTAAGACGTTTGATAAACACTAATTTACATTCTATCACATCACAGTCAGGAGGAATTTCACGATAATTAAGAAGAGTAAATAACGATAATTTACCAACAAGCTAAACTATAGAAAATGTTCGCAACATGTAGAATATACATTTTACATGGTGATAGTTAATATTTCGTTAACTATTATAATCTCACTTTTTTGTTAATTTGGCGTACCATACACATCTGTTAACTATGATTTTCACTCTTTAACTATACTTAAGAGTTGTTATAGTTCCCAATAGTTAAACTATATTTATCAGGTAAACTATGTTTTGTAATCCCAAATGGTTGTTTTTAGTGTTAATTATTGTTTATACTTCCAAAACATAGAAGATCGTGTTAACTATGGTTTACAGATGGAAAAAATATGCGATAACAATAGTTTCACAGTTGATACAGTTGGTTTATCGACTTTAAACTATAGTTTACAAATCGTAAACTTTAGTTAACTGTAAACTACAGTTTCACTGTCAACTATATGGCATGCCAATTTCATAAAATTAAGCTATAATCATAGTTTCACAGTCGATAAACTAGGTTTAACGGTTGTAAACTATGGTTTACGGACAGAAAACTATTATAGTTCAAGACGACAATCTTTACTTCACAACTGTAAACCATAGTCATAACGCCATCATATATGTTTCAGAAGTGTAAAACTATAATTAACATTGAAAACAACCATTTGCATATGCAAAAGGTTTATCTGATAAATATAGTTTCACGATTGTGAAATTATAATTAACAACTCTTTACTATGGTTAACTGATGTAAATTATAGTTTACAGATGTGAATATATATATATATATATATATATATATATATATATATATATATATATATATATATATATATATATATATATATATAAGCACAAACATTGCAATAACTCTCCAATTGACATATACCTGCCCATAGTGAATGATAAAGATATACATAAAGCACAGATTTTTTGGAGCTCCACCTCCGCCCCGGCCGGGGCTTGAACTCACGACCAATATATATATATATATATATATATATATATATATATATATATATATATATATATATATATATATATATATATATATATATATATATAGACAAATTCTATCGTTGAAGTTATTTACAGACGGATAAACTTAGATTATCATTCATAAACTATAATTTACAACCGTTATATATTATAGTTAACGAATTGTTAACTATATAGTTTTACGGTTAGTAAACTATAGTTTACAATAAACTGTTATTAACTGTAGTTTAGCGTTCGTAAACTATAATTAACTGTCGATAAACCAAGTTTATCATTCGTGAAACTTTATTTGACGCCGTTAATCTATATTTCACATCTGTAAACCAAAGTTCACGCGATCATCTATGTTAAAGAAGCGAAAAAATATAATTTACACTGAATAAAACCATTTGCGATTGCAAAACATAATTTTTCTGATCATAATGGTTTCACGATTGTAAAACTATGATTATGTAAATTGTAGGTTACAGATGTGAATCTATTTCTATCAGCAAAATCTTTAACGTTATTTGCAGACAGATAAACTTAGATTATCATTCGTTAACTATAGTTTACAACCTTTAAATATAGTTTTACAGATGAAAACTATAGTTAAAGAATCGTTAACCATATAGTTTGCGGTTCGTAAATTATGGTTAACAGTCGATAAACCTAATTTACCAATTGTGAACCCATGTTTAGCTCATTCTTGTGAATTTGGCGTGCCATAGATGTGAATCTTTATATATACTCATCAGTAAAATCTTGTTTTACATGTAACAGACAGAAAAAAAAATCGTGAAGCGTTATGAAAATGTGGTTTCACAGATAAAAACTATATGGTGAACGAATCGTTTTTGCGGTTCTTAAACTATTAATAACAGTCGATACATTTATAATTTATCGACTGTTTAATTAAACTGTGTACATGTGTAGTTCATTTTTTTTTAATTTGGCGTGCCATATATATTAGCATTCGAAAGCTATAGGTTACAACTACGGAAGCGTATTAGGGTCGCCGCAGTATTTTTTATTAATTTGTTATAACAGATTATCAATTTGTTATAACAGATTAGTAATTTGTTTTAACAAATTATTAATTTGTTATAACAGATTAGTAATTTGTTATACCAGATTATCAATTTGTTATAACAGATAATCAATTTGTTATAACAAATTAGTAATTTGATATTACAAATTCATAATTTGTATTAACAGATTAATAATAGCATGCAGATATCATATAGCATTGCATAGAAATCTCGTAGCATTGCATTTTCATACTATTTTTTGGTAAATTAAAATGCTTTCTCATGATATATGATATTACATGATATGGTATGCTGTGCTAGGTTTTGTTATGCTATGATGAATGAGAATCAAATGATATGCAATAAGATCCAATCCTATGCAATGTAATTCCAATGATATGTTATCTAAATTCCATAGCATAGCATTGGAATTACATTATATACCATTGGAATCTTATAGCATATAATTTGATTTTCATTCATCATAGCAAAGCATCATTTAGCGTTTTATATCAATAACATTGAATAGCATCGAAATATCATAGCATATCATTATATGCTTTTGTTTTAGTAAATTTAAATGAAATGCTCTATGAAGATATATGATATTATATGATATGGTATGCTGTGCTAGGTTATGTTATGCTATGATGAATGAGAATCAAGTGATATGCTATAAGAATTAAATGTTATGTAATATGATTTTAATGCTATGTTATTTAAATTTCATAGCAAAGCATCGATATACATTATAAAGCATTTGAATCCTATAGCATTTCATATGATTCTCATTGATCATAGCATTGCTAACCATATCATTAAGCATTTCATTTCAATTTAATATAGCATGGCATAGAAATCTTACAGAATTCCATAGGAATCTCATATCATTGCTTATGAATCTCGAAACATTACTCGGATCTCATAGCACAGCATAGCATGAGATTGTAATAGATATGCATAAAATGACAGTCAACTATCATAGCATAGCAATGGAATCTCATTACAAAACATTGAAAATATCATAGCATACCAAAAAATAGTATGAAAATGCAATGCTACGAGATTTCTATGCAATGCTATGATATCTCTATGCTATTATTAATTTATTAAAACAAATTATTAATTTGTTATTACAAATTATTAATTTGTTATAACAAATTACTAATTTGTTATAACAAATTACTTATTTGTTATAACAAATTAATAATCTGTTATAACAAATTGATAATCTGTTAATAATTAATAAACTGTTAATAATTAATAATCTGTTATAACAAATTTATTGTGGTAGATCGGGATTTCGTTTCTATTTATTATTATTCGTATTCCGATCCCAATGCGATTTATTCTATTACTTTGGTAACGCCCACTTTATACGATAGCCAATAACTTTAATGACATTTGTCTATTGTTCTGTCCCATATATAAACCCATGTAAGTCCTTATTTGACGAAGGAGACGGCTGGTTTCGCTAGCTACTTTTCTCCTGAAGCAGAGAGGGGGAAGGAGACGGCTGGTTTCGCTAGCTACTTTTCTCCTGAAGCAGAGAGGGGGAGGGAGACAGCTGGTTTCGCTAGCTACTTTTCTCCTGAGTCCCGGCCCGTCTCGTCTGTCTATTTAGGTCCCTGTTAAAGTTAGGTTTTAGGGTTTGGGGATTTTAAGTATATGCTATTGCCTTGTGTTCTTATTTTGTTATAATAAATTTATAAAGGGTTGTTAATCTTGGTTTTCATTTACTTTGGGTTTGGTTTATTATATCTGGTTTATCTATATTGAGAGTAAAGTCGTTTTCATACCTTATTTATAATTTAGTAAAGTTTGGTAATGTAGAGGTCAAATTTCGGTCTCAAAACAAAAATAAACACAACGCGAAGTACTGATAAAAACCTATACGGCACTGACCTGCTACATTATTTGGTGCCGTGACCAGGATAGGGTTTGTTTACAATGGTCAGTGGCACGTGCTACTCACTTTGAGAGCCCTATTCAGTGATTCGGACTTGGCTGAATTCTTTTGTTGTCAGTTTCTATTGTATTGTGGGGTTTTTTTTCTTTAGCTGTCGCTTTTCTTTGTAATGGATTTGTGGGTTTGAGAATTCATTCCTGCTGTTCGTGAGTTGAAATATTTAGTAGATTATTTTTGTACTTGATTTTTTACGCTGCATTTTTTTCATCATGCAGTTATGTTTAGAGTTGATGGAGAATTTTTGCGTGAGAGAAATTATCCCCCAGCACATATTCAGACCGGGAATGGTGTCCCTTATGAAAGTTCCGATAAGTCCAACGAAGTTAGAGTAAATACTATTGATAGACGGATAGAAGAGTTATCAGCAAAGTGTGATTTTTTAGAGAAAGAGCTTAAAACGAAGTATTTTAAAAATGGTTTTGCTTTTGAAAATGTACGTCAGACAGCTAGAGAGAATCGAACGCACGTGCAATCTGACAATTATTTGGCACAGACACGTCATTCAAAGTATAGGAAAGAAATTAAGTCGCCAACATTTGATGGTAGTTTTGATATTCATGAATTTTTCATTCAGTTTGAACAGGTTGCTAAGTGGAATGGGTGGAGTAAGAGAGAATGTGCAAGTCAGCTTATTATGAGTTTACGGGGGTCTGCAAGACATGTGTTATCCGAAATTCCTTTGACAAAGTCTGACAATTATGATGTTTTAAAAGAAATTTGTAAAAACTATTTCAATCCCGGAGAAAACGTGAAAGCTTACCAAGTTGAGTTTAAAACAGCGCGTAGACAAAATGGGGAAACAGTCGAAGATTTTGGTTATGCTTTGAAAAGGTTAGCCTTAAAATCGTATCCACATATTCCCTATAAATACTTAGAACCTCATATTGTTGACCAGTTTATCTTTGGTTTAGGGGATATTGATTTGCAAAAGCATGTTCAGTTTTAACATCCCTCCACAATTGAGAAAGCGATAGGTCTAGCAATAGAATATGAGAGTTTCGTAAGTAATTTTGTCGCAAACCAAATGCCTGTTTTAGTTCACACAAGTGACAGCGATTTTAATGCTTTAAAAGCATCTATTAGGGAAGAAATTCAGAAAGCGTTTTGCGAACATTATGTTGATGAAGTTGAGTCTTTACAGAATTCAAACACGTCTGTTTGCAGAAACTTTTCCCATAAAATTATCAGTAAATCGTGCCATCTGGTTGGTCATTGTTCTGAAAATTTAAGCTCGTTAGAAACAACTCTTACTCTCGAAAAACTTTCAGGGACTAATGCCATGGTCGGGTCATTAGTTTCAGGCCGTTCAAACCTTACCGAACACAGTCGACCATTCGAGGTAGAGGTAGAGTCGCAGAACCAAACAGAAACTGGTGGAACGCAGGGTAAAGTTCAATGTTCCGAAGAAAATGTATGTCTTGGTGAAATTACTACAACACACGATGTGCCTCTTGACTTTAAGTCCAGTTCTACATGTAATTCTGTAATAGATGAATCCGAGTGTTCTGACACTGAGTTACAGACTGAAACGGTTTCCCATTTAAGTGATAATGGCGTTATGTTGTCAACTTTGAACCCCGAAGCAAATGTTTTTATACCAAACTCTCAGACTTGTTCAGATTTTACAGAAAAGAGAGAGAACGAGCACATGGCAAATTCTGTCCTGGAATGGAAGCATGATGGAAGAACTGTTCCCCCTGGTAAAGTTAATTCTTGTCTGAGCGGTGAAATCCCCTTACAGTTGTCGTTCGTGGGTACTACTTCTATGTACAAGCCCGTCAGCCCAGTATTGTACCCTTACTGCCGACCCGAGCATCCGAAGGGAATTGGCTAAATGTGTTTATATTACAATGTCAGTTGAAAGTTAGAGCGATGTAGCATTTACGTGTTCGTTGATTTGTTTATTTTTGTGGCTTATAAACTAAATTAGATTTTTTTGTAAAATTTGATAGGATATTAAACACGCGTAAATCTAGTAGGTTAGTCTAACAGTAACTATCCTCTGTCGATCTTGTTGACAAAACTGGGATAGTATGCCTGTTAATAACCCGTGTAAACATAATACTTTAATGTACTGCAAAGTTCCGTGTTTTGTGTTCTGTGTGATGATTTGATATATGGATTCCGTTATGATATTTATGACATGTTTATTAATAATTTTTCTTGATTTTCCAGACCACGTATTCACCAGTTTTATTGCAGTTTATCCAGACACCATGTTGACCAATGCAAAATTTGGAAATGGACTGGAACCTGATACATTCAACTCCATATATTTCAAGTGTCTGATCGCCTTCATAATATCCGATGTTTTACCGGTATCCACTGTGTTCATTCTGGAATCCGTGAAGTTTGTGATTATCGTGTGTAAATGTTGTGTTATACCTATAGTATTATATTCCGGAATGTGTTCCAATTCGTGATTGCTGAGGACCATGGAGACTGGTACTGTGAAGCCACGGTGAACTTAGCAATGTGACATATTCACCTGATTATGTTTTGCTTATTTTGCATTATGTATGTTTTTGAGGGAAATTTGATTGAAATGCACCACTTGATTTTAGTCAAATGCATAGCATTTGTCTTTAAGGGGGGAGGAATGTGGTAGATCGGGATTTCGTTTCTATTTATTATTATTCGTATTCCGATCCCAATGCGATTTATTCTATTACTTTGGTAACGCCCACTTTATACGATAGCCAATAACTTTAATGACATTTGTCTATTGTTCTGTCCCATATATAAACCCATGTAAGTCCTTATTTGACGAAGGAGACGGCTGGTTTCGCTAGCTACTTTTCTCCTGAAGCAGAGAGGGGGAAGGAGACGGCTGGTTTCGCTAGCTACTTTTCTCCTGAAGCAGAGAGGGGGAGGGAGACAGCTGGTTTCGCTAGCTACTTTTCTCCTGAGTCCCGGCCCGTCTCGTCTGTCTATTTAGGTCCCTGTTAAAGTTAGGTTTTAGGGTTTGGGGATTTTAAGTATATGCTATTGCCTTGTGTTCTTATTTTGTTATAATAAATTTATAAAGGGTTGTTAATCTTGGTTTTCATTTACTTTGGGTTTGGTTTATTATATCTGGTTTATCTATATTGAGAGTAAAGTCGTTTTCATACCTTATTTATAATTTAGTAAAGTTTGGTAATGTAGAGGTCAAATTTCGGTCTCAAAACAAAAATAAACACAACGCGAAGTACTGATAAAAACCTATACGGCACTGACCTGCTACATTATAATCTGTTATAACAAATTAATAATTTGATATAACAAATTGATAATCTGTTATAACAAATTACTAATCTGTTATAACAAATTACTATTCTGTTATAACAAATTGATAATCTGTTATATCAAATTACTAATTTGTTATAACAAATTACTAATCTGTTATAACAAATAGTTTACAGATCGAAAACTATAGTTAACAACGTTAATCTATATTTCACGTCTGTTAACTATAGTTAACGCGATAATCTATGTTTCGCATCTATTAACTATAGTTAACACTGAAAACAACCATTTGCAATTGTTAAACATAGTTTATCTGATAAATATAGTTTCACCATTGTGAAACTATGATTAACAACTCTAAACTATAGTTCACGAATGCAAATTGTATTATAATTAACGATTGTAAAACATAGTTTATCTGATAAATATAGTTTCACAATCGTGAAACTATATCTATCAACTCTAAACTATAGATTACGAATGTAAACTATAGTTTACAGATGTGAATCTATATTTATCAGCAAAATCTATTGTTAACGTGTATTTCCACACAGAAAACATAGATTTGCATTTGTAAACTATAGTTTACAGATGTGAAATATAGATTAACGTCGGTGACTATAGTTTACGATCCGTAAATGAACTATAGTTAACAGCCGATAAATTGAACCTAGTTTATCGACTGTGAAACTATGTTTTGCTAATTTATGTGGATTTGGCGTGCTTTAGATTTGTAAACCGTAGTTTATTGATCATAAAACCCCATTTATAAGATAAACTATGTTTAACAACTGCAAATGATTGTTTTCAGTGTTAACTATAGTTTACAGATATGAAGACATAGATTATCGCGTTAACTATAGTTTACAGATGTGAAATATAGATTAACGTCGGTAACTATAGTTTACGATCCGTAAACTATAGTTAACAGTCGATAAACCTAGTTTATCGAGTGTGAAACTATGATTAGCTCATTTAGTGTGAATTTGACCTGCCGCCATAACGTAATGCTAGTATACCTATAAAAGCAATTTTCAATTTATATTTCCTTATTTTCCAAGGGCGGCAGCTTCGTAATACTTTAATTCTATAATTATATAAATTTAAGACAATATGTTTTCTGCGAGAAAAAGGGGGTAGAGCTAGGTGGGGGTGCTATAGCCCCTCTCTGTTGCTATGTGCCCGATGATTAGGTTTTTAACTTTGCCAAAAAAAAAAACCACGTTTCCGACGCCTAGGTTTTTGATAAGTTTTCGTTGAAATGACGTAAACGTTTTTCGGTATTAGTTTTGTGTCATGTTGTAGGGTATTAATTTAGTTTCAATCGGCTAGTACCGGAAAGAACCAGAATAATTTATAATAAATACTATAATATACAGATATATTACAAAAACTGACAAAGGAATAATGATTAGATTGATCTATTTAACACCACCACAATCGAAAAATCTAAGAGTATGTATACAAATGTATTATACAACATCACCCCCCCCCCCTATTCCTATGAACCGTTAGGCATACAATTAAAGAAAATCTTTTATTTGGAAGAGGGTCAAGGTTACACATTCTACTCGTAAAAAGTGATCAAGTAGATTTGATCAGTCACATAAAACAATGTGACGTGTTTTACGCTCTTAATTTAGTAAAAACATGTTGCCCCAAACTTAACCACAGGAAAAACGCGAGTTGTTTACGCCTGAGAGAAGCCATTTTGATTTGCAAGTGCCCGGATAGGACTATTTACATGTGTGACCTCGTTAGGATATCCATGCGCGTTTTTCAATTAACGATGTCATATATTGGGGTTTTCTCGTTAAAACGGGTAAATAAAACAAAGTTTACTTTTGAGTTAAACAATTATACAAAGTTTTTGCCAAAAATGCTGCTTAAGGCACAATTTCCATTGTTTACGGACTTTTTACCCAAGCGCATTTAATGGTGGCTGAGCTATTCGGCTGTCGTAATTTTTTGGCGCGGGTCATTGTTATGATCAGAAGTTATCTTCCGATTGCGTTAATGATCAATATTTAAGCTTCTATGATGGATTAGAAAAACAAGAAACTTTCAACAAATATTCAAAGTTCATTTAACAATCGTAACTTGCAAAATACCCGATTTAAATTATAGGGTTGAACAGGTAAGAAAAAGCTATAAGCGAATTTAGTTTCGGAGACAGTTGAAAGCTTGATGAAATTACAAGAAAATGTCATTTTGAGATGTACATCCCTATACACAATCAATGATAAGTGTTTACTGACGTTCATACGAGTTTGAAAGGCACTATATTTCCACTGAACATTCTGGCATCTTCATCTTTCGGTAGCATCTCGTGTTTTGCTCTTTGAACGCTATTTAAAGATGATATGCCGAGTTATTGTGTAAAATGCTGTTGTTTTATTTTGATTCAAAATGAATATGAGTGATAAAATTTATCTCATTTTATAAGACAGACTTTTAATTATCAAAATACCTAGTGTAATGTTGCGCAGACTGCAAAATGACCGAAGAAAGTTGTTATTGTCCTGTTGATGTGATGTATAAAAGATTCAGTGTTGTACCTAACAACATTATAACTTTACCAGTTTAAGTGTTGTAAAGTTCTAAAGTTTGTTTTTCATGAGTAATTTGTGTGTCTCTTGCTGAAGCTATCGCACAATGATGCTATACATTTACATGATGCATTTGTTGTTGATTTTATAGACATACATGTAAGTTTGTTGTTTTACAGATGTAATAATGCAACTTCGGTAACCATGAATAGTGATGTGCCCAGTGTTCCAATTACAACACTAGCTGGCATTCACAGTCTTACTGACCGTAAGTCTCTTCTTAGTTGATATCCTAGACAATAGACAATGATGGTTTTATTGTAGGGATTGATTATTGAAGTTTTGTCTGTTCATCCATATTAAGCTGAAACAATAAAATCTGAAATTTGAATCTCCTTATCACTTGCCTTCAGTCTTACCGGAGCTACCATTGCCAACCCCAACATCGTCCACCCCACACAACAAAACTCTGCTGCATAATGATAAGCTGAAGGAGACATCGAAGCGCCTGCTAGCGACGCGAGATGCAGGACTCACACAGCAGATAGTGGGCGTTCTTCGAAAGACATCAACAGAACACTTGTATGTTGTTTGAGACATCTAACACTCTGTTCTTGTATTCATTCTGAAGGCTCAGTCATTGTAAAAGATTATTGAATTTGGTGCATTAGCCTTTAAATATTTTCATTTAATACATTGATATTTGTGTTTCACTACAGGGATCTGAAAGATTCCTCAGGTGGGGAGGGAATTGACAGAAATTCTCCAGAGTTGTTAAAGTCTATTTTAAGCCAGGATCCAGCTATTTTTCAAGGTATATTAAGATTTTAAGTGCACACATTAAGATCATATTGTATAATTTAGCAGTCATACAAACCAAAGAAGTGTTTATTAAATATCCATTAAATAAAATAATGTGTTTGTGTTGAATAATTTACATATTTACTTTGATATTATTTTGTGTTTCTAGGTCGACAGTATTATGAGAATGGGTCACAAAAGGATGGATACAATGTGTAAGTACTAGCAGATAAAGACTAATCACATACATGTAGGAATTGCTAGCAAGTTTTGTGGAAAACAAGAAAGGTGTAATAAAAACATAATTTGAGTTAATATTGTGCTAGAAATCATTGCATTGTGTTTCTTCATTGTAGAGGTAATCAACATTACCAGAATAATTTATTGGGTGTGGATCCAAACAAATACCAGCATCCATATGGCAATTACACTCCAGGTAAAGAAAATGCAGACTTTTTAATATGGCATTTTTCATGCTTCAGTTTTAACATGATTTGTGTCTGTGTAGAGTTCTGTATATCTGAGGATCACCGGATATCGATATCCTATCTTATTGATGATATCATGTATCTGTAGGCATTGTAAATGGCGAACATCCAGAATTATCTAATCAGTACCCAGGGTACCAGGGGGCTGCAAAAAGTCTGGGAACAAGTGAGTTGATGAGTTTGTACAGCTTGTTCTTTTATTGAACATTTTATGAAATAATGTATTTTGTTTTGTTTTAATCTTTCACACACAAAAATTCTTTCTATTTTCCACAGTTGCCTCACCAGCTCAGGGAAGTTTAGCAGAGAACTCCTTTTACAATGATTCACAGAACCACACAGATGTCAATAGTGCCTACCACAAGAAAAAACTCAAGAATTCTGAACCGATAGTACTCCTTGAACAGTTAACGGTTAGTGCTTTATTCTGCACATTCATTATGAATGCTTTTGTACATTTACAAGTAAATTACAATGAAGGTTTTCATGAAGTCTATGTAATTTTGCTTGCCCAAAAACATTCTTGTTCAACTTCTATAAATCATGATATCAATAATTTGACAAGTTTTTACACAATCCTATAATCTGAATTGTGGGGGCAGTGAGTTTTAAAGACTGCTTTATCTGTTGTAGAACCTACCACCTCACGCCTCGGGAGATGCATCAAGTACAGCCTCGGCTGATTCCTATGGAGAGGTAGCATTGATCTTACACTTACATGTTGTTGTATTTGATTTAACAGAGTTGATGATATAAGTAGTGATGATGATGCATTCACTTCATACGGGCAATATCTTTTGTAGAGAAAGAAAAAGAAGAGTTCTCATCCTGTTGTGTTACTTGAACCTCTAGATGAGCAGGTAAGTGTGTCACACAGACTGCAACAACTTCTTGACTTACATGTATCAATTTGTACTGTCATAGATTAGCTTTTGTTGATAAAATTAACTAATATATTAATTAATTATCATAGCTTTTATGAAACAATAAAATAGATATCGATGACCTATTTACCTAGTGTCAACACCTAGGTCCACTTTCTATACTTCTTAATTGTACAGACAAATCCGACTCAACTGTCTTAACTCTCACTTAAACCTAATTTATATCTATCAGATGTTTACTAATGACCCTGATTTAAACAACTTCATAACCAGGTCACTATTTACTTGCTATACAGAGTAATATATATCCAAAAAAGCATGTAATAATACAAGATAAACACAGAAACATTGTTTATAAAACAAGATGTGCCATTTCTAAATATTAACATAGTAATTTCCCTTTTAAACATAATACGATCGGGGTGTCTGTGATATAGTATGACTTTCTGTAATTACAGAATACACATAACGGCTTAAAACAATTTCACGAAGTAGTTAAAGTATTACAATAAACACAGGTATTAAATGATTTAACATAAACATTTACAACAGTACATCCATAAACATTTACAATAGGACATCAATGCCATTCAAAGTCATTGTCATTGAGGTTGATTTTCAGGTTCTCGATAGACAAACAAGAAGCAAGGTATTGTTTTTCTGAACTCATCATGGATATATATATCGTTGAGTTACTTTTCTTTTGTTTTATTTTTTGTTTGAACAATATGGCCACATTATTCTGTAGTGGTACTTTGTAATTAGTGTTGCCTTTTGGTGGATGTGTTTATTGATGATACAAATTATGATATCTATATGCTCTTTGTTTTATTCAATATAAAGTGTTATGTATATTTCCTACTGAACATTGGAATTAAATATTTTGAATTTTTTAAATCTTAAACAACAAAAGTTTTACAGAATGAAGTGTTGATTGCAAGCACTTTCAGAATACAATCAGAAATGAGAATATATGTGTCTTTGTAATTATTGACAACTTTCAAACTTTATATTTCTTTAAAAATGTTTTCTAGTAAAATTTAACAATTTTGCCTTTCCCCCTCCAGACTTTAAAGTCCATACAGCATGGAGGCTCAGTAAAAACAAAGGAAAGCAAGAAAAGAGGTGGGTTTTCTGACATTTGTGTATCGCACACTGTATATGAATTTAAATCAGTAAATTGACTGTTTGGAAGATGTCCATCTTTGACATTACTAGGCAGAAGAATATTATGATGATGTGATTGTATTTGATTAGCAGGAAGAAGGTACGACAGTGATGAGGAGTATGATGACCGAGGCAAGCGGAGGAGACGTCACAGTGACAGCGACTCCGACTCCCAGGCGGAAGGTGAGGAGGCCCCTCTGTGTGGCCGCTCTAGTGTAGAATGCATAAATGACAAAATTGGTATATTAAAAATGAGAAATAGGTTAAAATATTGCATTGGGAGTTTTTCTCTGTATAATTAAGAGTTTTTGGGTATTATTTAACTTATAGTTTCAAGAAAGAAGAAGAAGGAAAAACGGCACCGGCGTGTGAACCAGCAGTCCCTGTCTGTGGAGGAGTTACTGGAGAGTCCGACCTTCAAGAAGTTCAGTGCCTCTATGGAGTATATCTTGGAGGCGTCTGAGGACACCAACTTCGGATCCCTGAACCCAAGTGAGTAAAACTCCATCAACATGTATATGGTCTGATATCTTTACAAATTACTACATTTAAATGAATAATATCTATGTATAAGCTACATACATGTAAATGTGTTTGGTAATAATTTTAGATGTTGTGGATTCAGCATTGTTTGTGTGGAACCAATATTCATGGCTTTCATGGGTAACCCTTGCACATGAATTTACATCCCCACGAACCTATACAAAATCTTTTGTTTAATATTTATCAAAATTATTATGATTACACCACCAACAAAATTACATCCCCATGACGAAGAAAATTTTGGCTACCCATGAACATTGACCCCCACAATTAAAAATGATTCCACAGTACTAGTACTGCAAGATATGTTAAAAGTAAATGTGTTTTTGTTTTTTTAATGAAAATAATTCTATTCAAAATCAAATGTTTCAGACGATGATGATGTGGAGTGTCCAACTGAGAGTCTGATTGCAAACAATCTTCTGAATGATCTGTGTGGAGAAACTGCTAAACTCAAGTCTTTAGGAGTCATGAATCAGGTAGGATTTGAATATTAAAATATGATCTCCATGTTTCGGGGCAAACTCAAATAAACTGATGGACATGTGACTGCATATCAAACTACATTGTAGAATAAGTGAGTTGTTGATGCTCTCTGTACTCTGGTTCATTAAGAATAGTTGTACTTAGACCATTGATAACCTTGTATCAGATGACAGTTACAGTTAGGTCAATTAAATTGTTATGTTTGTTCTACAACAGGTGCCTGCTGACAGACTGGTGAAGCTGTTGACAGTACTACAGTGGAATATACGAGACGGAACCAAAGTCACACCTATCGCTAACCAAGGCCAGGTAGGACAACAGGCTCTTTACCATTCTTGCACAGTTACTGTCTTTGTACATGTAGTCACTTAAAAGACTAGCACACCAGAAATACTCAAATTTTGTATTTGATTCATGAAAATGCTGTGTAAAGTTTAAACTACATGTATATGCATTTCTATTTTACTTTGTAAATTTATATTTTGATATTATGAAAATTATAAAATGGAACATCTGAAGTTAATGAAATGATTGAAATCTGATTTCTATTGTGAATATTGGTAGGATGAGGATGAGGAGGAGCAGAGGCTGTGGAGGAGTCTCATCATGGAGCGAGTCCTGAGGAGCATGAACTCGGTCCTCATTGCCCTCCACATCATGACCTCACCAGACATGCCCAAACAGGTGTACTTGGAGGACGTCATCGAGAGGATTATACTGTACGGGAAATTCCAGCTACAAAACACTATCTTCCCAGAATTTGATCCAGTATACAAAATTGATCCCAAAGCAAAGGGTAAGTGAAGTAAAACTAGGATCCAAAAATCAAGATTTGCATGTATTTAATGTTCATGATAATTTTCTGGTTCTGCACATGTTCTTTATCTTGTATTTTGCAGATGGATTTCATGGGAGTTTGAAGGCCAAGAGGGCCAGAGCTGCTCAAGTGAAGCACAAGTCTACCATTAATCTGTTCAACAAAATCTCAGACATGATAGAGAAGCTGGCCGAGCTTGTGGACATCCAGGAACTCACAGACACCACCATCCTACAGGTAAACACTCATTAATGGCCTGATGAATCAATATACTTGTATACAATGTATTGATAAGAGGATTGTTTATAGAAATTCTCATTGATTTGTTTATTTTCACTTTCAGTTATCTACATTAGGAGTGTCTCCTTTCTTTGTGGAAAACATTAGCGAAATGCAGCTGAATTCTATGAAGCTTGTGACCACGGTCAGTGATTATCCGAGATGTGTGTCCTCTAGATATAAATGGTCTCTTTTATGAGTGAATTAATAAGAAAAAATTTTCTTTTGCAGATTTTCTCGAAGTATGAGAAACATCGTCAATTAATTCTGGAGGATATATTTGCCAGTTTAGCGAGGTTACCATCTAGTAAGAGAAATCTTAGGAATTACAGGTAACTACAATAGAAACATTTAATACTCAGTGTGATGGTTCTCTTGCCATTTCTTTCTGTAGATTCCATATTTTACGCAAGTATATGTACATAATTTTGTGATTCCTATGTTTTGTATCAAATCACAAGCCCTGAGCTTTTGTTATCATTTCATATTGTTCACAACTGTCAGAAAAAGAAAAGCGATAGAAATCTGTGAAGCGATTCTTGCGATGAATTTCATGGGTTCATTGAGGAATCTTCTGTATATGCATGTATATCAGTGAATACATATATCAGTGAATACATGTCTGTATTTCTCTGTGGTGCAGGTTGAACTCTGAGGAGTCCATTCAGATGGTGACAGCCCTGGCCCTACAACTGATCCAGTGTGTCATCAAACTGCCGACCTCGGCCACCTTCACAGAGCCAGTGGGGGAGGAGGAGGCTCCATCAACCTCATCCTCCTCGTCCAAGAAAGGCCACAAATCTAAGCGGGGACAGGTCAGGCATCTACTCTAAGACTTGTTTGTCAGATTGTCTTTTCTGTAGAAGTTGCATTTATATTTAGGTTGCAACTGTGAGTACATGTAGATCATGAAAATATGACCTTTTTTTTGTAGAATTCCAATGATGTTGTCATTGTCACCTCCTTTGAGAATGCTTTGAGGACAGGGTATAATTTTCTCACAGTGTTCTTGCAAAAGTAAGACATTCATTTTCTTTCTTAGCATATAATGCCATCATTTTGCATTGTGGATCTGTGTACTTGACATAATCATTGAGTTGTAACCTTGCTCCCTGCATTGTTTGTAGATGTACAGTGAAGAGTGAGGAGGACTACCGGCCCATGTTTGAGAACTTTGTACAGGATCTCCTGTCCACCGTCAACAAACCAGAGTGGCCCTCCTCGGAGCTCCTTCTTAGTCTGCTAGGCAAAATTCTGGTAAAGAGACTTGTTTATGCCAAATTACATAGGATTCAGAATATTTTTTTGCTATTTCTATGGGATATGAATTCATTAGTGAATATTGTATGTGTAAGTGTTTAAGAAGTGTAATGTTGTTTTGTACAGGTGAAGCAGTTCAGCAATAAATCAGTGGACATGTCTCTCAGGGTGGCCTCCCTTGATTATCTGGGCATTGTGGCCTCTAGATTACGGAAGGACGCCGTGTCTAGTCAAGACAACCAGGGCTCTATTGATGAAATTATCACAAAGGTACAGGGTGTTTTGTTTGTTCTGTTCTGTCATTCTGAAGCAAATGGTTCAGTTTATGTACAATACATTATTCCTGTATATAGTACTGTTTACTGATTAATGTATGGTGAATGTACATTATGATTAATTAGGTAACTTCAAAAGAGAGTGATGAAGAGGGGGAAATGAAATCCACAACTTCAGGGGTAAGTCTACGTTTTCTTTAATTAGTTACTGATGTTTATGTTGAGATACATTGTAGGAATTAAACAATAAGACACAAGCAACAATTACTTCATTGGTTTGCTGTGTCTTCATGCACATTTAGTTTACTGTGTATTAAAAAATATGTTTATGGCAACAAGTTTAAAACATTTGACAATCCTCCATTTTAAAATTAAATGCTTTGAATTGATTGTGATTTGATCCATGTACATGTTTGTGAGAGTTGACAATGTTGCTGTGTTTGTAGCCTGAGGCTGAGGACCAGACACAGATTCTTCAGAAGGCCATGCTGGACTATCTGGCATTCAACAGTCAAAGTGAATCAGCTTACTGGGTGAGGGCTCTTATAACCACATGAGAAAAGAGAAGTACACATTGCTGAAAATAAAAAAAATAAGAAAAATAAGAAAAAGAACCATTATTGATATAGATCAATAAGCTTGAAAATATTGGTGTAAAAAGATGTCATCATATAAATGGAATATGTGTATGTACTGTACTAAGATGTTGGTTCCCTTTGTAGTATGCCCACCTGTTCTATATAGCCCAGTGGTACAGAGATGTTACTGTAGAAGCAGATAGCCTGTCCAAGCAGTCAAACAAACACAGAACCGAAGAAGAGGAGGAGAAGGTAGCAGAGGCAATTCAGACTGCTGAACAGAAGAAAACATTCCTGTTGGCGCAGTACGAGTCCATCACAAAGAATGCCTCCTACAGGTAAAGCAAAAATATTAAATGTTTGTGTAATTACAGTAGTTTATTATAAATCTGGATAAAAGATTTGAAATATTTTTATGTAAAATGTAATATGATTTCCATTTCCTTTCAGGCCACCTCACTCCAAGTTAGATTATGATGGCGCTTGTCTCGTTGCAAGATATTTATCATCTAAAAGACCATTTGCAAAAAGCTTTGATGTGTACCTAACCCAGGTGAGTAGTCGACCTAAAATGGACACATTTTAATGATGGATGGAATAAGACAAGTTATTATTGAACTCGTGTTGACTTTGTTGTGCAGATCTTGCGAGTTTTGAACGAGTCAGCTGTAGCTGTGAGGACCAAGGCCATGAAGTGTCTGACTGCCGTAGTGGAAGCAGACCCAGGGATCCTAGCCAGGGTAAGGAACCACACCCAACAGTATATGTAAAGCACTTCATTACTACCCAGAGGTCAAAGAGAAAAAATATACCTAAATCTATTGATGGTATCAATTGTATGTAACTTAAGAACAATCTAAATGTAGATCTGCAGTATTATTCCATTGATGAGAAAACGTGTACACTTGTTACATGTGTATTGTGTATGCCAATCTCTACTAGAGGCAGACTAAGTGACTTTCTAGTGTCAAATTAAGTACATATGTAATATGTTCTTGCCTTAATAAAAAGGTATAGAAATGTCCATATTGGTCCTTCGATACAAATGTTGTTACATATAAATGTATCGGTATTTGTGTTTGCAGTACCGTATATACTCGCCTATAAGTATTGTTCGCCTATAAGTCGGTTGTCTTTTTTCAAGTTTATTTACAAGATTTTGCCATTGACCCTCTTATAAGTCGGGTATCTTTTTCAGGATAATCAGTCTATAAATTCTCAATCAAATTAGCACATTTTATCAAGCAAGACTATATTCTAGATAAAATGTATTGGTGTTTGACCCCTCTGTTATCATTTCTAGATGCATTTTAAAAGTGTTGTGTTCAGTTCAGACATCTATCCTGGAATAATAACTTTCGATTTTGGACTCCATTTTTTTTTTAATACACTTGGTATTAGCTCTAAAACTATTTAAAATACTGTTGAAAATAAAATTATAGTGATTTTGATCCCCTGTTGACTGATTAAGATAGTATAGCCCCTTTTAAAACTGGTGTGTTAGCTTGTGTTGTTTTAGGTGACATGCCACCTACAGCCACCAATATAGCTATTATCACCTCAGGTGAAATTAATTATGAATAATTATAAAACGATCTTTATTTTTTTTTAAACAGACCAGCATTTATTTCAGTGTTTGATTTTTAAGTATTCAACAGAAATTACTGTTCTGTAATCCCACTGTCTAGATCGCTTGTAGACGCCATGTTTTTTTTAATAGTTTTCTGTAAACAGAGTTATCTTTCTTGAAATTTGTAACTTTCGATTTTGGACGCCATTATTTTTTTAAACACTCATTACAAGTTGATTATAGCTCAAAAACTAGTTTAAATGCTACTGGAAATAAAATGACAGGTATTTTATCCCATACTGACCGATTAGGATTGGTAATTAGCCCCTTACACTCAGTGTTGGCTTGTATTATCCTTAGTACAGTTATACCTACAGCTATTATCACCTCAGGTGTAAATAATTGCCTGCTTAAATAAAAGATCCTATCAAATAAACCCTGTTTATATTTTTAAGAAATACAGTTGAAACTTTCAATGCATTTATTAATGTGTTTATCTTTTTAGTAATTAAAATATAAACATGTCAAGTATAGGGATCACAAGTCAAAAGTTGGAAGCAAATTGGCACCCAAAAACGAAGTTTTACCCAGTGGAAAAATTTTCTGATTGTATGTCATGCCTATAAGTCAGACCCCTACTTTTTGTTCAAATTTCTACTCCCAAAATACCGACTTATAAGCGGGAATATACGGTACTTGTTCATTCCTCTTGGTGGAAAAATGTGTCCTATTTGTGTTAAAATAAGTCTACATGAAAGTTGTATATACATGTATGTCCATAGTGCATGCATTATATTGTCCATTAATAGAAGTGGCTAAATGTGTGATTAAAAAAGGTCTACATTGTTGTCTGTTGATAGGAGGACATGCAGAAAGGCGTCCACTACCGCTTCCTGGATTCCTCGACGTCGGTGCGAGAGGCGGCGGTGGAGTTGGTGGGGAGATTTATACTAATCCGTCCAGAGCTCATATCTCAGTACTACGAGATGCTCTCTGTCCGAATACTGGTAAGTCGATTGGAGGGTCGTTACCTTAAAGGAAGACTTACAAAAGAATGATATTATTTTAACACTCAATGTACATGGTTGTGTACTATATTAGTATAAACCTGGTGCGTATAAAAATTTTAACATGTTGATGAAAATTTTGCTTGAATATTTACAGGACACAGGTATCAGTGTTAGAAAGCGGGTCATCAAAATATTTCGTGATATTTGTTTGGAACAACCAGATTTTGACAAAATTCCTGAAATGTGTGTCAAAATGATCCGACGAGTTAATGATGAGGAGGGAATCAAGGTAATGCATAATAATTATGAGAATAGAAGTAAATAACAAGTCTTTTGACATGTAAATCATTCAATTGTGTTGTTGTTCTAGAAACTGGTCAATGAGGTATTTCAATCCATGTGGTTTACGCCAATCAGCAGCCGAGAAAAGGATACCACCAAACTCTTAACAAGGGTGCTAAATATAACAGACGTCGTAAGTACAGGCTCAAACTGCTCTTTAACGTAATCTTATTTACAGATAAATATGGATTTTTAAAATTTTTCATGATTTCTTTATGTAACAGACATTGCAAGTACAGACTCAAACATTGCTCTTTAACTTAATCTTATATACAGCATACATGTTAACTCTACTGATCTTCGCGGAAGTCTACCGCTTTTTAGCTGTTTCACGCCTACCGATTTTATTAAAAAATCTACTGCTTTTCTTCAAAATACGTTCCTTGTTTTTATAGATAGCCATTTTGGAAGCCATTGTGGTTAAAAGATGTCGAGTTTAAAAATTAACGCATGACTTTGAATCGGAGGCCCACAAACGCTTTATTAATTAAGCCGCTTGAATGACAAGTTTTCAAGCATGTCTTTTACATTGAACGATGAAAGAAGTTACTTCCCATGATTACATTAGTTACAGGACATGTCGATATTATCCTCTCAAAGGAAAAAGAAGCTTTGCAATTCCACACGTCTTTAACGATGACTGAATATATCTTTTAAGCTGGCCTTAACAGCTTGACTTGCAGTTTAATGCTGCATGGTTTGTAATAAGCAAGTCAACATCGTTTTGATATTGAAAAAGAATATACGATTTCCTTCTAGTTCTTGCTTCTCTTATATGTTAAATTTTGGAAACGTAAGCTATTTTTCTGAACAAAGGCAATTGTTAAAGTCTCTGCACTCAAATATTTTTCCTTAAAAAAAAAAGAATAGCTTACCTGATATCATTAAAATGGTAAATGCATGCAAACATTTTCATTGCTTGTATTGATATTAATAAATTTCAAAAGTCTTCTATATTCAAATTAAAATCATTAATTACTAATCAGAAACCCTTACTACATATGTTGTAGCTAAAAATCTGTGCTTTGAAATATACACAAAAAAAGGCCGTGTGGGATGCTACCGCTTTTCGGTTCAAAATCTACCTACTTTTCATCACTGGAGGTTAACATGTATGTTTACAGGTTAATGTGGATTTTTTAAATTTTTCATGATTTCTTTATATAACAGACGTTGCAAGTACAGACTCAAACATTGCTCTTTAACTTAATTTTATTTACAGGTTAATGTGGATTTTTTAAATTTTGCATGATTTCTTTGTTATTTTTCCAAAATAATTTACTTTTCTATTGACAGGTTGCAGCATGTAGGGATACAGGATTTGAATTCTTTGAACAAATGTTAGAAAATGTAAGTAAAACAATTTTCTTTTACATAGATGTGATAAGTAAGAATATTTTTCTGAACACATCATGACATTCTTGCAATTTCATGGTATCTTTAATTTCCAGTTACTTAAAAAAGACGAGGATGGCAATATCAATAAGAGTGCCCTGACGTCTTGTCGTCAGATCGTGGACTGTCTGGTGGAGAATGTCCTCCGTCTGGAGGAAAGGAGTGTGGGTAAGGCCTCGCCATACAGACCTTCTGAAAAACTTGTATAGTCAGAATTACTCTTTACTTTCTCTTTCCTGCTTTCACAGTTTCACTACTACCTGACTATTTTCTTTCCAGTATCTGCTAGTATTTCTTTGACAAATCATTGAAATGATTCTTCATAAGCTTCACTGTACAATGGCCATAGTCAGGGAGAATCTGTATATGTCTGTTTGTATTGAATGAGTAGTTTTACAGCATTTTTCATTGCACTTCGTTTGGAATTTGTTGTAGACTCCAACACGGGTAAGGGTTGCAGCCAGAGACTGGTGGCCTGTCTGTCCACTCTACATCTCTTCAGCAAGATCAAACCGGACCTGATGGTGAAACATGCCACCACACTACAGCCATACTTAGACATCAAGTGTAGTGTAAGTCTCACACACAGAACTATCAGCAGTCAGATCTAATCACTCACAGTTTGCTGATTGTGAAATTTGTTTAGAATTAAACTTTATGGTTTGGGATAATAATGTGTTTACAGCATAATTTAGGCTGAATGAAGTTTCTAAGACAGACTTTGATTGTTTTCTTGAAGCTAAGTTGATTTTACCTTCATGTCTTTCTTTGACAGACTCAGGGTGATCACTTTGTTCTCCACTACGTTGCTCGGATTTTAGAGATGGTGGTCCCTCTGATGGACCACCCCAGTGAGACGTTCCTGGCCCAGCTAGAGGAGGACATGATGAAGCTAATCCTCAAACACGGAATGATGGTAAACACACTCTCAGTCTCAGCTATGTGTAAAGACATGTCTCAGTCTCATAGACTGATGGTAAACACACTCTCAGTCTCGGCTATGTGTAAAGACATGTCTCAGTCTCATAGACTGATGGTAAACACACTCTCAGTCTCAGCTATGTGTAAAGACATGTCTCAGTCTCATAGACTGATGGTAAACACACTCTCAGTCTCGGCTATGTGTAAAGACATGTCTCAGTCTCATAGACTGATGGTAAACACACTCTCAGTCTCAGCTATGTGTAAAGACATGTCTCAGTCTTATAGAATGATGGTAAACACACTTTCAGTCTCAGCTATGTGTAAAGACATGTCTCAGTCTTATAGAATGATGGTAAACACACTTTCAGTCTCAGCTATGTATGAAGACATGTCTCAGTCTCATAGAATGATGGTAAACACACTCTCAGTCTCGGCTATGTGTAAAGACATGTCTCAGTCTTATAGAATGATGGTAAACACACTTTCAGTCTCAGCTATGTATGAAGACATGTCTCAGTCTCATAGAATGATGGTAAACACATTTTCAGTCTCAGCTATGTGTAAAGACATGTCTCAGTCTTATAGAATGATGGTAAACACACTTTCAGTCTCAGCTATGTATGAAGACATGTCTCAGTCTCATAGAATGATGGTAAACACACTCTCAGTCTCAGCTATGTGTAAAGACATGTCTCAGTCTTATAGAATGATGGTAAACACACTTTCAGTCTCAGCTATGTGTAAAGACATGTCTCAGTCTTATAGAATGATGGTAAACACATTTTCAGTCTCAGCTATGTGTAAAGACATGTCTCAGTCTCATAGACTGATGGTAAACACATTTTCAGTCTCAGCTATGTGTAAAGACATGTCTCAGTCTCATAGAATGATGGTAAACACACTCTCAGTCTCAGCTATGTGTAAAGACATGTCTCAGTCTTATAGAATGATGGTAAACACACTTTCAGTCTCAGCTATGTGTAAAGACATGTCTCAGTCTTATAGAATGATGGTAAACACATTTTCAGTCTCAGCTATGTGTAAAGACATGTCTCAGTCTTATAGAGATATTAACACTGTGTCAGTCCTTATCTATGTAAAGACGGTGTTTCAGTCTAAGGGCATTTCATGAAATAAGTTAGCCTGTAGCATGGAAGTGTTAACATTGTGTCCTAGCTTTCACTGTGTCTGTTTTAGGTTTTGTGTACACTCTTTCACTGTGTCTGTTGTAGGTTGTTGAGAGCTGTATCAGCTGTCTAGGTGCAGTTGTTAACTCTGTCAGCCACAACTACTCACTGGTCAAGGACTGCTTTGAGAAGTTCTTTGGTGAGTTTTTCATCATTCATAACCTGATTATTGATCAATGACAGAGAATTGCGCTGCTTTTGCCATGGTGCTATTTATAGATCCATATATTTGTTTTATTCAGTGTATTGTATGAGAATATTTGTATTGCAGGTGTGCTAGTGAAGCTGTGCTATGATCATAAGGAGGACCCCGACAATCCCCAGCTTAGAGCTCGGAAGCCCACACTGCTCCGCTCCCTCTTTACCGTGGGCTTGCTCTGTAAATACTTTGATCTGGACAGAGATATGCCAGACCCCTCAATAGTATGTCATCTATATATATAAACTCTGAAATACCTACATTTATATAAGCTCAGAAATACCTGTTATTGTTGTCATGCAATTTGTTCACCTGAAGACAGTTATTGATACGACGTCAAATTTAAACCATTGCTAAAATATTTACATGTTGATGTGTTTCTTTCTATAGGAGTCGATCAAGGCGCGGGTATTTGAAGTACTGATGTACTTTGTTAACCATGAGGATGAAATTGTCAAAGAGAAGGCACTGAGTGGTCTAGGTAAGACTCAATGGGTTAGTTGTACAGGTAGTTAGACGAGATCAGTGTATTGAATTGACACCACTTAATTCTTGGCTTCACTGTTGGATAGGTTTTATGGTCATACGCCACTATGAGATGATGTTGGGTAAAGAGATGACAGATTTATATTATGAATATCTGGATAATGAGGATTCTCCCGACAAACTCAGAATACAGGTACAGCAACCCAAACACTCGAGAGGACCAGTTAAAAATCTACTTTAATGTTGTGATTTTTAATATCAAGATGACTAACATACAAATTTCATATTAATTTGTCCAAATTGTATTGAAGGTATTGAGAAATCTTCAAAATTACTTACTGGAAGAAGAAATCAGGATGCACAAAGCTGATGCAGACTGTAAGAACTTTTTATGAAATACATTTAGAGAGTTCATTCCTATGTATACAATATTTAAAAAGTAACACAGTAAGCCACAGATCTCTTATAGCATACTGCATACTTTATTTCTAGGGAGGAAGCATGCAAAAGAGGAAGATCTGAAGGAGATGGGGGATATACAATCAGGGTGAGGGTATTTCCTAATCCTCATTATGTATAAGACATTGTAAATATTCATTCATGAAAACAAACATCTAGCTTTGATTCTGACAATAATTTTAAGTAGAAATACATGTACATGTATGACACTATTAGTAATGTTTTAGAAAGAAAGTATATGTCATTGCAGCAGTGTGTTGAGGAAGTTGATATAGATTTTACTACACTATTGTTTCTGTGAGTTTTGTGTATGGTGTTGATTCCGTCTGTGTCTGTGTTAACCCACTGTGTCTGTCTGTCTTTAGGATGGCCAGCACCATTATGCAGGTGTACCTGAAGCACGTGCTGGACTCCTTCTTCCACTCCCACACTCAGGTGCGACTGGCGGCCATACAGGTGGTGGTGCTTGTTCTACAGCAGGGACTGGTGCACCCTGTGCAGGTCAGTAAGCTACAATACACATCCAACCGAACTTGTAGACATTTACGTCAGTACTCTGAAAGAATATATATGTAATTGTACAACCAGACTTGTACAGACATTATGTCAGTACCCTGTAAATACACGTTAAAACAAACTTGTACCAAATATTTGTCATGTACAGACATTTACATGTGTACATTAATTCAAGTTCTTTGGGTAACTTTTTTCTCTCTCTAATACAAAATGATGACTACATTAACATCTAGCAGACTTGAAGATTAATAAAGTGTCTAACTGAGTTTTTTGACTTTTTACATGTACATTTTACTGTTGTTCTTATGTTGATTCTGACGAGTTACTGTGAGGATTGAGATTGTTTTAACCTCTCTATGATTACATACAAGTTCTGTGTACATGATGAATGGTTTCTTTCAGTGTGTTCCCTACCTGATTAGTATGTGTACTGATACGGAGAAAGTCATACGTGTGAAAGCAGATCAACAGCTTCAGGAAATAGACAAGAAATATCCAGGCTTTATCCATGTAAGTTTGACTGACAGAGATAATAAAAAATAAATATACTTTCTCAAACTCTACAGTATGCAATTTGATGGAGGATTCATATTCAAGTAAAATACATATAGTTATCTGAGCCATACATGCAGTGTCTTATTAACTTTTGATATCTTTACATTATGCTTAAGAAATCAAATATATTGCAGATGAAAGCTTTACAAGGTCTGAAGATGTCGTACAAACTGCAGCAGTTACTACAGGCCAACAGTAAGAGCTGTTTGATCCGAGGTCACCGAGAAAGTGAAGGCAACACCATCAGTCTCAACAACTTCCTGTACACCGTTTTACGGACCAACCGCTCTCATCGCCGTGCCATACTCCTCTCACTGCTTAATCTCTTTGACGACTCAGCAGTAAGTAAATCAAAATGATCTAATATATTAACATTATTTTAAGAATTATAAATGATAATGCATGTTTTATGATATTAAATGCAATCATCAAATTATCATTCTGAGCTCTGTCATCTTTCCCCCTTCCCCCAAACATGTTTCACCTATACATTTATTTTTACAGAAAATCTCACTAGCAGAACAGCTGTACATAGCTGACAACCTAGCCTTCTTCCCCTACCAGACTCAGGACGAGCCCTTGTTTATCATCAACCAGATCGACATCATTGTTTCTGTGTCCGGCTCCAACATTCTCCAGTCCTTCAAAGAGGTACTGTCCACTCTACAGTGTTCAATACTCTTGTCACTTCTCTACGATAAAGATAAATGCTGTATTCATCGCTGTAATTTGTTTGTTTTTTTTGTCACCTCTACGATAAAGTTTTATTGTATTTTTTTTGTTTTATTCTAGCGTTTACGCTTGCCTAAGAGAGAAGCCGAAAGCATGGTACCCTTTTTATTTTATTTTTGTTCTCGACTTTACATTTAGTTTTCAATTACATGATGTTTCCTCTCTTTTTTTTTAAAGTTGGGTGTGAACTATCCATGAATTATGTTGCTTTATATCCATAATATCTCGACTTACTGTGAGATATCCTAGAGATGGTTTATTGATTTTCTGAGATTATTGAGTGTCTGAGGAATCCATCAGAATTGTTATGACTTTGACACAGTTCACTTCAAGATTTACGATTGCTCTGGGTACATTGCAGAACATGTTGGTCAACGCTGAGGGTGGGAACCAGACAGAGAATGGGGTGTTACCACGGCCGGCCATTGAGGAGGATGAGGATGAAGATGACCCAGACAAACTCATAGGTAAGTTATGTTTCTGTGGAATCAGTTTAATTCTTAAAATTCTGTAGGCACCTCTTACCAAAGAAATAAAATCCCCAACTAATTATGAGACAAGGGATTTTTTATGTATTCTTAAACTTTCAAGTAACCTTGTATCTGAAATTTTGATTCCAACAGCGAAGCTGCCAGCAGATATCAAACCTTTGTTGGATATTTGTTACCTAGCACAGGGCTGTATTTTACTGTTACACCTGAAGCACCACTTAAAAGAGACCTATGGATTTTCTGACAGGTAATGCAGTCCATGTTATCTTTCAACCAGTGTGTGTGGGATTTTATAATGTAAAGTGATTCATCATTATTATCTTGTAACTTCTTTTGCAGCAAAATTCACAACTATTCTCAATCGGATGCAAAAACATATGATAAACCAGTGCAGAGGAAATTCATAGTGACATTTAATCCTGAGACTGTGATAAACTTGTTAAACAATAAAACGAAAAATAGGACTATTAAGAAAAGGTCGCGGAAATCACATAAACGACACAGGAATGATTCAGGGGAGACTACTAGTGACAGCAGTGACTCGAGCGAGGATGAACAAAACAGTGATGACGCGGACGAGAGACGCAAGCTTATTGATGATTATTTAGAGGTGAGTCGGGAGAATTGAAGGAAGTGAATAGATTGTCTTATTAACTAAAATTCTGTACTTCAGGCAGCTTGAAAATTGTCGATAGGCGTTAGTACAATAATCAGTCAGTACAAACAGTGTATCTAAGAGAAGAAATGGTTTGGGGATTCAACTGTTTCATAATGTCAACCTATTAAATTATTATAAAGGGTAGACGTGTTACAACATTTCATTACATGACACTTTATGCCTGTCCCTGTGACATAATCTTCATTTCACATTTACCTTTGTTTTAAATATATTATCATCAAAATTTATTAACTGATACAAATAAGTAAAGAAAAAAATCCTTCTTGCATTTAATCATACTATTTACAAAGATATGGTGTATTTATTTAAATTTGCAATACTAACATTCCATTATAGGCAGGGCATTTTTATCTTTGGACACACTTCTGATAATTATAAAGTTGCTGTGTTTTATTTAGTTTAAGGATCTGATGTTAAGTATTGACCCTCCTGATGAGGAGGAGGAGGGGGAGGAGAATCGCAGCACCTGTCCTCAAACCCCCAACCCCGCCCAAGGGCAGACCACTCCAGGCAGCAAATCACCACGACTACCAAATCCAGAGGGAACAGGCGAAGAGTCGATGGACACCACAGTGGAAGTTCACGAGGAGCCGTCAGAGAAAAGGGTCCCTCCACTCGTCATTGTACGTTATCAAAATCAGTTACAGATTTGATCTTAAACAATCAGTTTCTTATATTCACATCTGTTGTTGACAGTGTTGTTGTTTCGACCATTATGAATGGAACCACTTGATCAGTTATAATCAAACTTGGTGCAAGACGCCATTTGATAAAGGGTTAATGATAGGTCTCTTTCTCTTGAGAGGGGAGGTAGTTTTATATAAACTTGAGAATTTTGTTTAAACCAAGACCATTTGATAATCACAGGGCCAAGGGAAGAGTGAAAAATCCATTTGTATTCATATAGGGGGTAAACTTCTGTCAGTAATGTCTTGTTCTCAAGAAACAAAATGCAAAAATTGGTAATGGAACATTTTGAAAAGATAGATGTATGAAGGAGTAAAGTTCTTAATAGTATTACATGTATATAGAGGATAAACTTGTGTTGACACTGGATATTGCTATAATTTGTTATGCAGATTTTAATTTGTTGAAATCAAAACCCCTAGACCCAATGGAAGGTTGTGAGGGATGCTAACTTTAATTAGAAATTTAACTCTAAAAAATGCTGCATTTAGGCCTCTTTTATCAATTTCACTTTTTAACCGGGTTTTCCAACAGAAAAATCCGGTTATTGAAATGGTGAAAATGGCGGGCGGGCGGGTTGGCGGCTGCCAAAAGGGTACCCTCATTGTACGGATAACTCCTCCTACAGTTTTCAAGATAGGAAGTTGTTCTTTTGCAGATCAATTGTACATATATCAGAGGTGTGCATATTGCTAGAATTTTGATTTCCGATAATTTATCGAAAAAATACCAGCTTTTGAACTTAGTCATTTTTTGGCAAAATATTGCATATAGGGCACCCTCATTGTACGGGATAACTCCTCCTACAGTTTTCAAGATAGGAAGTTGTTCTTTTGCAGATCAATTGTACATATATCAGAGGTGTGCATATTGTTAGGATTTTGATTTCTGATTATTTATGAAAAAAATACTAGCTTTTGAACTTAGTCATTTTTTGGCAAAATGTTGCATATAAGGGTACTCCATTTCACTGGATATGGGTTGACATGGATTATGGATACAGTTCACATAAAAGAAAACCCGGTTTGCTGTCACATTGACAGCTTTTCACTTGTTAGTCAAGTGGTCGGGGTCGGTATACAAAAAATTCAAAACATTATAATGGCTGCCTAAACATGTGGACTACCATGTCATTCCAGTCATGTTTGTTATCATAAGGATAAAAATATTTTCTTGCATTAAAATCGTAATAAATGGAATTAAAACATTACCATTGGGTTGGTGTACTCATATTATCATTAACAACTTAAAAGAATACTGACATGCGATTAGTTCTCGCAGAGTACCATTTCTCGCCAGTACTTTGTGACGTCATTTTATCAGCACATAAAATTATAGGCGTCATTTTTCGTCTATAATTTTATGTGTTGACAAAATGACGTCACAATGTACTGGCGAGAAATGGTACTCGACGAGAACTGGTCGCACACCAGTAGAGCAGTTGTTATTTCTAGAACATGAACGGTGAAAAAGGTGTTTTTTGAAAATAGAAAATAATAAATAAAATTCACCCACCTGCCCCATATTTTTGCAAATTAGGATGAGAATATAAATACATGTATTAATTTTATATGGCCTAATGCATTGTTTATTTTTTCCCAACAGAGAACAGGTCATAGTCACCACACCCCCAAGTCCTCGCGCCATCATCACCTCTTCGCCTCCGACAAAAAGAAAATTCCAGTTCACGCATCATCATCATCTTCAACCTCTTCTTCCAAAAACTTATCAAAATCGTTTCCCAAGCCCGTACCCAGTAAAAAGAAACCAAAGAAGCGACGGAAACGATATGGCAGCGACAGTGAGGATGACAGTAACGACAGTGATTTTGTGTTATAACGTGCGAGTTGGTGCTGATGTGGTATGGTAAAGCGGCAGTCCAGGGATAGAAGTTGGTCCCTCCATCTAAGAGAGAAAACTGTGTCAGAGGGAGAAAAACACGAGGCTGGTGCCAAACTGACTGAACCACTTGATTGGTTGTGACATACTGACATTTTGTGTGCAATATCGGCTTTTAAGTGAACTAAATAGTGATTTTAAGTAGTCACTGTTGGTATTCAGCAATAATACTTGTCATACCACCAGAAGTAAAAACAAATACATCTATGTGTAATGGCATTCTTCATCAAATTAAATGTATTTAAGGCCTGGATTAATTTTTCTCTCTCTAAAGAAAGATCAAGAATGGGGAATTTGTAAAAGGAAAGTTGAAATCTAATTTTGTAACATTAAGATCAACTATCCTTAATAAAGTTGTAAATGATTTTTCAAAAAACAATGGACTGGAAAAATGATTGAAATTGTTGATTGCTGCATTTTGCAATAGTATGTTAGCAGACAGTAGTTTATTCCAAAAAATTGTTCCATTTCAATTTCTCTTGTAAATTTGGTTCTTTTGTCACGGAGGTTTTTTTTATGACCAGATGTTAAATCCTTATAGCAAAATTTTCTATTAAAGGAGAAAAAATTTTTTGATTGTATGTTTGCATTTACTGTTTGTGATAAATTGAAATTTTAGATTTTTTCAGACAATAAATTTTAGTACTTGAGTTTTATTGCCTATCCATGGAGTTCCGTGAGTAGTATGGTAATGTTTGTGTTTTACAAGGAGAAGTGGTGACTTTTAAGCCGCACACTGCTGTCTTTTACCAGTCCTTTTACTTGTCAGCCATTATTTTTTTTACGTCTTTCTCATCAGTTTCTCAGATATTTATTTTCTATTGTTCATATGTTGATAGTCATCTGTTCCACATGTCATCTTATTTTTCATACCAACTACAAATTGAAAATATATAAATTTTGCAGAATTAAATTGGAAAACATGCTCAAAAAGTGTTCTTATTTTTCACGAGACCAAGGGACTTATTTTGATACAAATGAAAAATACCCTTTTAAAGAACCTGCAATGGTTTGAAAGAATATTAGAGTCGCTAGAACGAAACATGTTTAAAGACTGAGATAGCCTACAACCTTTTATGTATCTATGGTAAAGTGTATGATTTGTGTAAAACTAGTATTATAGGAGAAATATTAGATAAACATTCTTTGCCAAGTGATTTCCAGGAAAAGAGTTAGCTGCATTAGCGAGTGGTCGCTTCATTCTGTACAGAAGATAGTCGATGGGTGATCAATTAACTTGCAACTGACCTCATAAGGGAGTTCGTTTCATCCTAGAACATATTGTGGAATAAAAGAGATATCAGTACCTGCCACAAACATTCAAAACTCATTGGATTGATATCATAAGATGAAACATGATACCAGCTAATAATCAGTCATTTAAATAAATGAATCTGAATTTTGGAAAATGAAATTTAAAATTTAAAAAAAAAGAGAAGAACAGTTCTGCGTTCAAGAAAAGTTAACTAGCTCTACATAGCCATTGTGATAGTAAAAGTTAACTAGCTCTACATAGCCATTGTGATAGTAAAAGTTAACTAGCTCTACATAGCCATTGTGATAGTAAAAGTTAACTAGCTACATAGCCATTGTGATTATGAAAGATATGCTAGTTTAGCATTAACAGCATTAATTCATTCAGTGTGTTCAACAGGACCTAGTTTCAAACTTAGCAGCTGCTACAATCTTGAAGCAGGCCTGCTATTTCAGTCAGCACTGCAACAATCATATTTGTCACATGTGAATGATGAGAAAAACGATTGGATAGTGATGTACCTACTAGCTACATCTTCGCTAGCCAAGGGTTTTCGGTCCACTTTGCTCCCCATAAAATTATTTATAAAATTTATGAGGAGCAAAGTGGACCGAAAACCCTTGGTTAGCGAAGATGACTAGCTAAAGCGTTAAACCTTACCTATGCTAGATATTTGTATTCAAACCCAGCAGAGGCAAGATCTGACAAACAATTATTTTTTTTCCAGAGTTTTTAGTCCAGTGGGCATACAGAGTACAAGGAATACAAAAATTGAAGAGACTTCCAAATTATTGATGAAGTGATAAACAATAGTGACCATCCATTATGCATTTTGCAAAAAAAAAAATCGGTATTACATTATTACATTATTTCATGCACATCTAACTTGTTCCTGTGAGATAGGTTTACAAAATTCTTACAAATATAATTCATGAAATCCGTGCGTGTGTGTCTGTATAGTGTGTGTGTGTGTGTGTGTGTGAAGTGGAGTTCGATTCTATATCCTTGATCAGCTCCCTTCATAACATGAATTTTTCGTTAATTAGCCTTTACTTTTTTCCCCCCAACAAATTAGAGAACTATGGTAAAGTTTGGTAATTATTTTATAATTCATATAAAAATTACGGAGATTTTATTGAACTGATTTAACAGTTTTTGATCATTTACTTTTCCTTGCAGGGCTTTTAAATCCCTGCAGTATTAGTCCGTCAAATAGCCGGACCTTTTTTGTTATGGTTGCCATGTGACGTTTTCCCGCTGAAGTACAGAGAAAAAAGATGTTAAAGTGAAAAATTTGGGATTTTATCAGCTGATTTATCAGAAATACAACCATGGCCGAGAAAAAATACACAGGGGCCCCATTTGGAACCCAAACAGCGAGGTACACCATTCGTCTTATTTCATTTTTAGGCCAATTAGGGGGAGTGTTCATGACCCCAATTAATCGCTTTCGAATAATAAATAGAATCACTCTACATGCCTTATAATATCTGTCATGCCAAGCAATTTGCAATGTCTGGATCACTGACTGCTTTTGCTATTGTATCATTATATGTATCATTTTAGATTTGACGTCTCTGGAGTGCACCCCAAAAGTAAATATCCCGGGACCTTCACAGAGATCCCGTATGATAAAAAGTCCATTGATGAACTGGTAAACACTCTGACTGATTATACAAGTTAACATATGGCTAAAACAGAAATATAAAATACAATATAATTAAGAAATTATATATAAATCTATATTTGGACATTATTATTTTGAGAGTTCTATAAATATATTTCACATTTACATGATTGTTAGTTTTATATTAATCTTTGACTATCAAGTATATATACCAAACACTAGATGTTCAATAGCATAATGAACTTTGTCCTGCAACCTCTGCTGTAAATTGACGAAAAGTAAAGATTGAAATAAAGCTTTTTAAATCTATATTTGATCAGTAACCATATATACATGGCCTTGTGAACTGTGAAGTCATTCCAACATTCAAAATCGATTTGAATTTAATTTTTACATAATGAATTTTAACATCATGAAAGCATAAAAATTGATTTACAGATGAGGGTAATGAAAGGGACCTACAATCAAGTTCCTTGGGTTTGTCATGAAAAGTGACTACCTTTAACTAGTATGTAATAACTACAACTTGCATATAAAATGTATTGGTCAGTGGTCTCTATTCATTTTGTGGAATGCAATTAAACACTATAAAAAAAAAAATGTGTTGAAACTGCATGTAAAAGATAAATAAAAACAGTTGAAATATAATTTATAAGTTATTGGGAAATCCAATCTTTAAAAACAAAGCATAACTTATTCTGTAATTTAAAAGATATGTATGGTGTTTTGTTGCAATTAATGTACTTTGTTAATTTATTGTATTTTGACAATAAATTGAAGGTGTTGAATACAGTTAATCTTATATTCACCTCTTACGAGTAGTTGCAGATCTGTAGCTCTCTGGTTGAAAAAATTCGGATAGACAAACTGGTTTGTCTATCATAATTTTTTCAACCAGAGAGCTACAGATCTGCAGCTACTCTTACGAGATGCATGTAATGTGAGGTTATGTTTAGATTCCATGTTACTCTTCAGTTTTCAGAATGCAGAAAATATGAGAATCCTTTTTTCTGTTATTTAGAATCGTCGACTGGCCCCTGGTTCATACAAGGTGGATGTGGGTGGGTTCAATAAGAAGACTGTGGATGAGCGAGCGAGTGGGCCGGGCTGGGCTCGAGCCTACGAAGTGGAGAGAATGGCCGCCCTTCCTCATCTGTTACACAAAGACCAGTGGGAACTGAAACGACTCTTGGTATTAATCACATTAGCCTACTTATTCATACAACATGACCTGTCAACATGTAAATATGCTTTGTCATCAAATTAATATACAAAGTAGATTAGAATAAAGATTGGACTTCTTAAGGATGCCTAAAGCAAGATGAAGATGGATAAACTTTAAAAGATTATCAGCTAGTGTACTTGCCCAGTGGGATGGTTTTAGATTTATCATACATCAGGAATTTAGGTATTCTACAACTGTTAGTATACACTTGATTTAACTTTATTTTCAGCAAAGGAAGCTAGCTCCTGGTTCATACGACATCAAGGATTTCCTTCAGGTGTCCGAGGAAAAACCTAGAAGTATTCGTGGAGTTTGTCAGACCAGGGATCAACGCTTCAAAGAAAATGTGGCTGCTGTAAGAACTAAAAAATTTAGACCTGTCGAGGAAACCAGAATTGTTGTTATTCACTTGTACTTTGAGATTCAGACCGCCCTTTCTGTTGTAGAATGAGACCCCAGGCCCTGGTACTTATGGTAAGGGTGGAATCCCCCACTCAGCAGTAGAGGAGAAGGCCAAGAAATCCACTAGCACTGTGGGGATGCTAGACGCTGGCTCCTCCACCCCCAGAAATCTACCATCTGTCGTAAGTCTAAATTATATCCAATAACACCATTTAAAGCTGCTTGGTCCGATTTTGTATCAAATTTTGCGCACGCTTTTAAACGATGGTTATGCTAAGTATATGTATAATAATAGACATTGCAGTAGTTTTCCCAGTCAATTAAGCGAAATTTCAATTAAGAAAAATTCGTACAAAATTTGCTAACAAATCAAACGACATAAAAGGGTACTGCGTTATTTCGCCTCATGTTAAAGTTTACCCCTGCCGACGAGACGGGTATGGTTGTTTTACAACATTGACATCACTTTAAATATAGGTTGAAATGATCAGACAAATTACAAATGAAAAAGTGTAAGTTTTGTTCGCTAATATTTCTGAAGTTTGCTTTCTTTACAATCAATGCATATCATGCGGATTGAATAACCCCAATTATTCGGGGGGACGAAACCAAACGGTTTCCTTCTCTAAACATTCCTGTGATGCATTTTGGTTTGTTTTTTCGTTTGCCCAAAAAGAAATTATTTTTATTTACTTTGAATATTTCTAACTTTGAAAGGAGACTTATTCTGCTGGTGTAAATAGGAAAAAGTCCATAATTTTCTAAGATAAATGATTTGTATGGAAAAAATTTTGATACTGTAATTACAAAAAAATCGGACCAAGCAGCTTTAAAATGCATTTGTTCATTAGTTCATAAGAATACTGTATACCAAGTTATTTTTGCCCTGTATTTGCACTTTGTCAGTGATGGTTAATGGAGCAAAAATGTTGTTCATTTCAATATTTACCTGAAGCCCCCTAAACTATTTGCAATTTCTCTCTAGTTCCCCATAAAATGCCCAAAGCCTCAAAATTATAGTTGACAATGTATACTGTAGATATCATATTTTACATAAGTAATTATACCCCCCACAAACGAAGTTTGGGGGGGTATATAGGAATCACCTTGTCCGTCCGTCCGTCCGTCCGTCCGTCCGTCTGTCCGTCTGTCTGTTCGATTCGTGTCCGGTCCATATCTTTCTTATGGAGAAACATTAGAAGTTCTTACTTCACACAAAGATTGCTTATGACCTAAGGGTGTGTCATGACCTTGAACCAAGGTCATTTGGGCAAGGTCAAGGTCACTGGCAGAAAAAGTGCAAAATTCGTGTCCGGTCCATATCTTTCTTATGGAGAAACATTAGAAGTTCTTACTTCACACAAAGAATGCTTATGACCTAAGGGTGTGTCATGACCTTGAACCAAGGTCATTCGGGCAAGGTCAAGGTCACTGGCAGAAAAAGTGCAAAATTCGTGTCCGGTCCATATCTTTCTTCTGGAGAAACATTGGAAGTTTTAACTTCACACAAAGATTGTTAATGACCTAAGGGTGTGTCATGACCTTAACACAAGGTCATTTGGGCAAGGTCAAGGTCACTGACAGAAAAAATTGCAAAATTCGTGTCCGGTCCATATCTTTTTAATGGAGAAACATTGGAAGTTCTTACTTCACACAAAGATTGCTTATGACCTAAGGGTGTGTCATGACCTTGACCCAAGGTCATTCGGGCAAGGTCAAGGTCAATGGCAGAAAAAAGTGCAAAATTCTTGCCCGGTCCATATCTTTCTTCTGGAGAAACATTGGAAGTTCTCAGTTCACACAAAGATTGCTTATAAGCTAAGGGTTTGTCATGACCTTGACCCAAGGTCATTTGGGCAAGGCCAAGGTCACTTGCAGAAAAGTATAAAACTCGTGTCCAGTCCATATCTTTCTAATGGACAAATATTGGAAGTTCTTAATTCACATCTAGAATGCTTATAACCTGAGAGTATGTCATGACCTTGACCAAAGGTCAATTGAGGAAGTTCAAAGTCATTGTTAAAAAAATATCGGGCTCAGTATACCAATAATTCAAAATGTTTATATTAAGTGGCTGCTTGACATGTGGAATTTCGTTTGATTCGAGTCATGTTTGTTAACATAAGGATGCAAATGTCCTCATGCATTAACAGTTAACTTGAACTAAAATGGAATTTAAAGAATAGAAATTGGTTTGTGTACTCATATAAGCAATAACAGTTTTAAAAAATAGAGCAGTTGTTATTTATAGAAAATGGACGATGAAATAGATTCATTCAATATTTTCTATAATAGAAAAAATACATGAGTTATGATTTTTCTTAGCGGGGGGTATCAATTGTGAGCTTGCTCACAGTACCTCTAGTTAATCCTGCAATTCTGTAGTTTTGTATTAAATTGCAAGCACCAAACTTTTGTTGTATTTTCATAAAGTTTGCAAGTGTCAGAATTTTAAAATTTGCATGTGAATATTCTTGCACTTTTATGGGTATCTTCATTCTTTGTTTTATTACAATATATCAAATCTTTATCATTCGTAATGTTGTTTATTTTTGTAAATGGTTCATTGAGGAATGCTGATTTTTCTCAGGGCTCGGAACTGGGACCTGGAACCTACAACTTCAAGAGCTTCACCCAGGAGGCAGTGGAGAAGGTGACCAGCCTGAGGGGGCCCTACGATTTGTTCTCCGGGGACAGAAACAAGCCAATCAATGATGGCTACCTGGCTGCTCCTGTAAGTGTTGCCTTGGTAACATTGCATTCTCTATAGGTCTTATATCTTTACACATATATACCATCTTAAAATAAATGACATATAAACTTTGACCAAGAAGATTTTTGTTAACTACATTACAGCAAAACTCGGTTATAACGAAGTCACTGGGACCCAAGAAATTACTTCGTTATATCTGTAATTCGTTATAGCCGTATTAGAAATTGAATAAATTCACATTGTTGGGGATCCAAGATGACTTCGCTATATCCGTGAATTTGCAATATCCGTGTTCGTAATAAACGAGTTTTACTGTATTATGGTAGTACCTTTTGATTTCTTGTACAGACAGTGAATGATTTCAAATAGAATTATGCATGCTAGATTGTAAAAAGAAACTTGATTTAACCTTTAAGTTATTAAGATTCTAATTTGCAGGCAATCTTGGATCTTAGGCATACAGTATAACTGTATTATAATATATGGTCTTTCAAAATGCTTGTTTGATTTTAAGCACACTAATATTTTTGATCAGAAACTGGCTGACCTAGGACCAGGGCAGTACGAGCTGAAGTCTTTTGTGGACGACTGGAAGACAGAGCACCGCGTGCGACAAGGAAAGTTCGGGAAAGTGGAACAGCATCCCCGGAAAGGAACGGAACGAATTCTCTGTTCCACTCTATCACAGTGTCCTAAGGAGGAGGTGAGGAAGGAATACCAAGCTTCCACATTGTCAAAACAGATTTAAATGTTGTGTCTTGTGTTGGTGGAAATCTTAAGTTACTGCCCAGTATATTGAAAATAATCTTTACAGAGGAGGCCAGTGGAGTCATTTGGGGTTTTATCTAATTAGGAGATCTGATCATCAATGTAAATTGTGGATCAATTATAGCTTATAACTACATGTATTAACATCTGACAGTTACCGAGTAGTAAGGCAACTCACTCAGAAGCTGATGTAGCATAACCGAAAAATGCTGACTGTAGCCCGTATATATTTGTTCTGTTACACTTCTATATGTACTGGTGCTAACAAATTGTATTAAGTTATATTGCTTACAAAATAACAGCTGATTCAAAACCATAAACCACGTAGAAGCCATAATTAATGCAAGTTCAGGTAATAAATTTTTAATACATGAAGTCATTGTGAGTAGTGTATGAAAGTCAAGCATATATAATACAAAAATATATCTACTAAAACTACACTAGTATTTTATAATCAATGTATATATGGGAATTATTATCTATAGCCAGCATTTCGTTTTTGTTTCATTTAAAAAATTTTTTTCAAATTTTGCAGAAAATTTTATGCAATTAAGAAATAATGTGAGGAGTTTTTGAGGAGTTGACTATCAATTACTGCTAGTTATGATTAATAATGATTTATAGATAGGTTATAATTAATAAGGATTTATATACAGGGAACACCTGGACCAGGGACATATGAACCCAAACAGCTGTCCAAGCCCGAGACCAAAAACTCACCCGGCTTCCTGTCCACGGCCCAGAGGAATGACCGAGTGTCACAGAGGTTCTTCACCAGGAACTTTGTAAGTTGTCACTTAAATGTCTGATGTCTTGTCATTATAATGTCGGAAGTAAGATGTCTTGTCATCATATGATGGTGAAACCATATACTGTTTTGAGGAGAAACATCTCGGGAGGTATTCTCACTTAACAAGTACATTCTTGTGTTAAATGATCTGAGCTTTTAGCCAGGAGTTTCCCTGTCCGTACCTGAGGTCCTGAGTGGTGGTAAGCCAGAGGTCGCTCCTTTATACAAACCTGAGCTCACTCCCAATTAGAGCTGAACAGATTTGTGTTATCATAAAAATTTTGTTTGTTGTATGAAGAAGGCCTATAAATCTTATAGAACTACAGAAAAAGTTACTTGGTAATTATACAGATGCTTTAATAAAACCAAGAACAAATGGGTCACTTGTTTAAATATCACTTGTTGCCAGACAACCGCAAGACCGAGGACCTGCCTAGTTCAAACCTCACTCATCTCGTTCACGTTCAGAGATGTTCACTCATCTCGTTCATGTTCAGAGATGTTAATTTTTGTCATGTCTGATGGTCCTTACTCAGTAATCTACAGTGGAGTCCTTCTTTCTTCAGAACCCTGTGGGAGCTGGTCGCTATGACGTTCAGAAGTGGGAGGAGTGCCAGCATAAGAACGGCCATGGCAGTGTGTTCCAGTCCAAGACCGGCAAACTGAACGCCGTCATGGAGAAATTCCTCAAGTAAGCTAGCAATCAATCAAGTCTGTTAACAGATTAAGCAAAGTATATGTCCATCTATTTGAAATTTGATTTTCGAATGCTTTGAAAATGCTACACCAGTTTTTGCAGGATTTGAAAATCAATCTAGCATGTATAGTTAACAACTTACTGATACGATTTGTATGGTACTTATAGAAAAAAAGGTTGACATACCTTGTACTGTGTACTAATATAATATAGTAAACCAAAAATATTATCAATTCATATCCCCCATGAACAAAAGAACCCTAAATACTGTATAATATTTACTATTCTACTTTCACACTAAGTGAACCACAAATTCAAAAGCCCCACCCACTGTTATTTCTGTTGAATCCAAGCTCGAAAAAAATACATATGTAATGAATTTATGATACCAGTGATCAGATTTATAACCTGTTTGTGGTGGTCTATTTGTAGTGGTTGTAGAGAAAGTACTAGTAAGTTTACCTGTACCCTTTATTTTACAGAGAGAGAGTGAGAGCTAAGGATGTACAGTTAAAGGACCGTGTTTTTCTGGTGACCCCTGAACCACCAGAAGTCTATGTCGGTCGAACAAAAGCTCAGCTGGACTTTGCAGCCAGACGCGCTGCCACCGTGGTATAATAATTCTCTGAGTGGTAGCACGGGTGTGGTTGCACTGGATTATCTACCTTGATCCGTTCTTGATTTACCTCCCTTTGACATAATTGTTTAATTTATCTTTCACTGTTTGTTTGTGCTGTGATTTTCTGTGTGCCCGCCATCATGACTGTACAGTATTTTTGTTGATTTTCTTTCATTTTTATTTTCCAGAGTTTGTGATCTTTTTTTTTTTTTTGTATGCACATCTTGTTTGGCTGTCTATGATATGTTTGTTTTGCTCATATTGCGACTTCTATGGCTTGTATTCAGTATTATTGTTAAGCTGTGTGATACCTACTGCTCTCAGTATTGATGATACACCTGTCTGCAGGTGAGAAAACTTAAGTGCTGATGACTTTAACAATTTAGGATTTAGCTAGTTAGTTAATTTTTTACAGTATTGGGAAATATATTGTAGCCAATTTGTGATTTCTTTTCGAGGAATCCTTTGGTTAAGAGTGAATTACATAACAACACTATGTTATACCATGCGTGTTTTATTTGATTTTATTGAATGTTAGATTTTTTTTTAAATTCAAAATAAAAAAAATTTTTTATAGCAACAATTTTTTTTCAATATTGACACAGTGTACTGCAAGACTTATAGGTTGTTGTACTGTTTTAACAAGTTATCTTTTTTGGTAACAATATTTTCTGTGATATAATTTATTAAAGTTGTAGATATTGAGTAATGTATGTAAAGATAATATTTGCCAAGACATTTTGTGTTGAGATTATTTTTTTTGATAAGCACATTGAAAACATCACCTCAGCTGGACACGGAACCAGTCTCTTTGTACAGACCACCGTTTCCTTTACCTAGTCTGATTAATGCTGCCACAATATAAACTAAGCATAAAATGCAATGGCGTGTTACCACTGGCAGATTAGAATGAGTAAAATCAGTATTAGTATTTTCTTAATAATGCACACAATTCATTTGTGAAGTATTACCATTAGATTAGGATTTTATAATAGTATTTTTTTTAAAAAGTATTTATTTTTTGCCAAATATATCATTTACTGTATATTTTTTATACACCATGTTCTTTTTTCTGCATTTGAGATGTATTATTTTGCCAGCTTTTAATGTATCTACACTGTTAATAAAATTCAATTTGGACTTTAAATTTGGATTGGGTTTTACTTTGGTGTCTGAATTTAGCAGGTATCAACTTCTGCACAAAGATTCATTTTTCCCACAGGTTTTGTACTAATTCATTTTCTCTTAATTATTTCACCAAAAATTTCGTAACCACATATTCAGACTTTTTGGAAGTTTCCACTCTCCAACCATAATTGTTCTTGCATGAAATGTTCCAATGCCATATACACGTACCAGTAAAAACCATAGATTTAATGACACTAAATTATGTTATTAATTATGGCATTGATTAATACTTGAAAAACTTAACATTTCCTACATTTCAACCTTTTTGCACATTACCATTTCAATTAGGACTTTTTTTTCTCACGTTCTTGCTCTCAACGAGTTTCTATTTGTTGATCATTAATTACAATTTTATTTCTTTGCAGTCCAACAAATAATTCCAAGTATTTGACAATGTACCAGGAGTTGCCCCCCTTAGAAGTCCAGGATCAAACTGACTTTAGTATTACAGTGAGGGACAGTTTCTCCTGTTTTCCAGTATTATTTTAGCTTTTTTAATAAATACATGTACTGAAACAAAAACATGTAGTGCCTGTCATGTGAGAGGACCAATAAGGTTCAGTTTTTATACAAAGTACTTGGTAGACCTCAAAACCAATAGAAGTCCACAGTAGATCTTTGACCTTGATATATCAGAGTCATCTATTAATACAGCTCATATTGCTTTAAAGATGCTGACTTCTACAGGTTGGGACCAATCGCCCAAATGGGATATAATGACCCATTTGGGATATAATAGCCCAAATGGGATATCAATTTAAGGTGCAAAAAAGAAAAATTTTCGATTTTAATTTTTTTTATATAAATCTGCATAAGAATAGATGAAATGTAACAACTTTTGATGTAACTGTACTATTACGGAGATTGATCCCTCAGTATATCCAAAACTTCTTGGGGATCAATCTTACAAACTAAAGACATATGGGAAAACCTTCTTTACCAAAATGTTGTTGAATTTGATACACAATATTACAAAAACTGTGAATAACTGACAATTATTTATAATAATATGGTGAAAATATTTTGGAAAAATCATAGATTTTACCCATTTAAGTAAGGGTCTAGAATCCATTTAAATAAATTATTAATAAACGTTATTAAAATTATCCATTAAATAACAGTACTTTTAAGATGCAATTATGACCTAATATTTACATTTTCCAGTGTCTTTGCCTGTGATAACACTACGTATCGATTTTGTACTATATAACTCATAATACAAAAGACGCCAAATTGAGGCGCCAGCGGGGTTTGCTTATTTATATTTAAATATTTAATCGTACGATGGCTTAAAATTATATAAATATAAGTAATAAGGAATCATTCTTTGAATATTATGAGGTGATAATTTCGGTCGGGGCGTGATCAAATCTATCATAAAGCCCTTCGGGCTTTATTGGATTTGATCACGCCCCGACCAAAATTATCACCTCATAATACTCAAAGAATGATTCCTTATTTAAATCCTATTTCCAAATTTGAACAGTATATAGTAAATCTTTTGGCATGATGTGCAGCTTAATTTGAAAACCTATAGATCTGTCATGTTTCAAGAATGAAAGCACATTACTATAAACAATGTGTTCAAGACAAAAATTAATAAACTGCATTTGAACATCGTTCATCTTTGTTGCTCCAAGTGATATCCAACACCTTGTATGCCCCTGTTCTTTCTCCTTCACAATCGAGCTCACCTCAACAGCTGCTCAAGAGTAGTTTAATTAACCTTTGTCATTATGACCTCAAAATGAATACCATGTAGGGGTTATCTCCTCTTTAGCATGGGATACCTCATGCCCGTTTAGCTACATCACAATATATCCCGTCAATGAACTGCACAATGTCAAGGATAGTTATGAAAAAATCAGATTTTGTTTTTATTTACCGCAACACAAAGTATGTAACATATTCATCCATACAACTATTTAAAAAACTTCGAACATCTTTAGCCTGACTACACTCCAGTCTGATTTATTATTATCAGTTATCTGCAGTGTCAATACTGCAATTGTTCTTTCTTCATGCTGAATCCATCCCAACAAAATTCTGCATAGCTTTCACTTCTAACCTCAGCATTTCCTTAATTTAACTGTCAGTTTACTTCAAATTCAATAGTATCAGAGTTGTAGCACTTCCATTGTTGCAGATTTGCTCAACATTTCTAATGAGCCCAAATTTTTTGATAGTGACTTGTCAAGTGTTAGTATTGTAGTACATGTATTACGCCTTGAAAAAAAAGATGACCTTCAAAAAATACTATAAAGTTCTATATAGAAAATATCCCTTCAAAATCAAAGAAAAAACAAGATTTTTGTGCAAAATACAATGGTTTAATAAAAACAATTTCAACAAAAAATTGTAAAATAACAAAATTATGAGAAACAAATCAGCTGAAATATCACAGCGGTGGTGGACTAGTGCGATGGTGTGATGATTGGCTAAGATGATACCCTGAGATCACATGATCATGACGAGATTCAAATACGACAAAAAATCTGAAAGACTTGGGTATATATTGCACTCGGTCTGACTTGTGGACTAGATTTCTGAAGGTAGGAGTTTCACTCCTGCCCATTGCTTAGTCACTGACAAACCCATGCTGCCAAAGACTGTCACACACCTCCTCGACCACGGCGACCCAAAGTCAACGAGCTGTAGGGGTCAATCCGCCGAACATTACTTCTACTTTGTTTCTCAAATCAAAGTCTGAATTTCCAAGAGTTATTAGTTTCATTCCTCCTTCATCAATTGTATGTTTGGAATGTTAATCAAATGTGAAAATAAAAATTGATTGAGGAAAACTGGTAAAAAGGTATATCCAGGTAGCAGAAAGCCAGGTGATCACATCCCAACTTCAGGTCTGGATTTTTAACTTTTTGCGAATCAATTTTGTTTTAGGCTTCTGTAAGACAAGCTTAACATGATGTCTACTATCTAAATGTAACGTATTTACAAGTAAAAAACATAACTAAGAGCACTACTGTTCTGTAGCACCATGCATCAAGCCTCCTTGGCTCATGCCTTAGAGATCCTCACAACCTCGGCCGCAACCAATGTCTTTGAAGGAAAGCAGAGTTCCTATTGAAGTTACTGTAAAAGCTTAATCCCAGTTTTCTTCGTCTTCTTCCTGTGCACCACCTGATCCCACCATAACGGATCCACCAGCACCAAGAGGGTAGCCACCCTCACCCTTGTGGGTCTCTCTCGTCTGCAAAATAGAAAATTCAAAGATGCACAACATAATATGTACAATTACTTTGAGATCCATTTAAATACACAGTTAACATCAAACCATACAAATTTAATGAGATCTATACAAGGAAAGTAAAACATGTTGAAGTGGTTTGTCAGTGTTTCCACATTACAGTACCCTTGTATTATGACACAAGTTGATAAAATCAAGCCTGTTTTTAAAGAGTTAATCCATTGTTTGGCGATGTATACTAGCATGGTAATAAAACACTTTATATCAGAACAAAATGAAACCCATACCCGTGGTTGGTTTTTTCGGATGTCTCGTCCTCCGAACTTGGCGCCGACATCGGCATACCCAGCTCCTGGCATACTTGACTTGGAATACTCCTCCAGCCAGGAAGGAACTTCCTGCATCGCCTGAGGAATGAAAACCAACAATATAGTAGCACCCACATTCTTCACCTTTCACATCACCCGATGAACAAACATTACAGTAAACAAAGTAGCCATTATCATCTGTACCTCAATAGCAATGTTGCAGAATAAAGCTTCTTACTCTGCAACAAGCTTCTTACTATCAGATATTTTGATGCAAAGACTTACATCCGAGAGGATCCTAACCAGAGGTTTAGCCAGAGCACCATCAGTGTCATTAGAGTAGAAACTGATGGCCTTGCCAAGATTTCCACAGCGCCCCGTTCTCCCAATTCTGTGGACATATTCATCAATGGACTGGGGGAGATCGTAGTTGATGACATGTTTGACTAGAGGGATGTCTAATCCCCGAGCTGCCACCGATGTAGCAATTAAAACTGGAGCTTTCCCAAGCTTGAAATCGCGCAGAGCTTCTTCCCTTTCAGCTTGGAGTCGATCTCTGTGAATTAAAGACATTTAAATAAGATCACAATTAGAAATGGTCGAATAGTTACACAATAATTATCAAGTAGAAATATAAACTTAATCATATACATTTGATTGTAAAACAGCATCTTTTTTTTATTTATAGTCAACAGTATGTTATTGGTCAAATCTTGATCAAAATGCAAATACTTTACGGATTTAAGCAAAATGGATGCATTCTAAAATATACACTTATTGCATTTTGGAAATGGAATTATTGATATTTTCAATGAATTCTAGTTGTTCACCTAACATAAGTCTTCTTAAACCAAACATTCGAGTTTAAATTGTGTTCTTTGTACAAACCCATGAATACTGGTGGTTGGAAATCCATTTTGGGACAAATAAGATGCCAAGAAATCTGCATTTCGTTTTTGTTCCACAAAAACCAAAGTTTTCTCTGAACCTTAAACAGGAATAAAATTCAATATTATGTTATAATCCTGTAAACATCAACCATAACATATTTTCTAAATGTAAAACAGCGACATATATTTACCCGTCTCTGTGAGGATGTCACACAATCGTGACCTCTTCTCCTGTCTATCGACTTCATACACTGTCTGGGTCACGTCAGTGCAAGCACCACCCACCCGACCGACAGTCAGGAAAAGGTAGTCGTTCAGGAAATCCCCAGCCATTTTCTGAATCTCCTCGGGGAATGTAGCAGAGAACATGAGAGTCTGTCTCTCTGTTTTAGGAGGAGTTCCCAACTCCTCCACAAGTTTACGGATGTCTGGACCGAAACCCATATCCAACATTCTGTCAGCTTCATCCAAAATTAGGTACTTTAACTTTGAGAGGCTGATCTGAAGTTCAAAAGACGATTAAATCTACATTTTCTTTGCATCATAAACACGTCTCTGGATCACAGATACAGGTACAGAGTAGAAACAAATCAAAATCAAGGAAATCAGAACTCTGATAAATTCACAATGAAATTGTAAAATGGCCCACCTTTCCTTTGCCGATGATATCAATCAACCGTCCTGGGGTACCCACTAAGATGTGAGTTCCCTGTTCAACCTGTCTGAGTTGGTATCCCACCGATGTCCCCCCATACAACACTACAGCTCTCAACATGGTGCCATGGGCAAATTTTCGAGCATCCATAAAGATCTGGACGGCCAACTCTCTGGTAGGAGCCACCACCAGGGCTTGTGGTTCCTGGACCTCAGAGAAACTACTGCCACTGATTCCATTCTTCATCATTCCAGTGAGGACCGGCAGCAAGAAGGCAGCCTGGGCAAGATATCAATAAATCACAATGTGTACAAATCATCTCCCTTCATGTATCATGAAAATCTCCTTTATTTTGTTCAAAAGCAATAACTTCATTTTGACACAAAATACTGCATTTTTATACATATTTGAGGGAATTTGTTAATGTCATTCCATAAAATTAAATGTACATAAATACAATGCACAACAACATTCTTTCTTGATTGGACATTGCACACAAAATTAATTATCACTTTAAAAATAAAAATAAAATTTAATTCAAACCAGTAAGCTTAAGACAAGGTTCTGTACCGTTTTTCCGGAGCCTGTTTGAGCACAGGCCATCAGATCTCGGCCTGCCATCACTATCGGTATGGAGTACTTCTGGACCGGAGTGGGCTTCTCGTACTGGGCTTTACGCACGTTTTCCAGGAACTTTTCATACAACCCAGCTTCATCAAAGTTTTTTATTGAAAAGGGTGGATCTCTTCCTGTCACCTCCACGGGAATTTTATCGTAACTGTCAAAGTTTATCCCCTTTTGAATAACTTTGAAGATTTCAGCTTCGTCCTCGGATGGAGCAGGAGGCACATAAGGTGCAGGTCTGTCAGGATCTGAATAGACAACGACACACAAATCAGTATTTTAAACAAACAAGAATAGAAGCATTTTGTTGAACAGCAGTAACATGCCTCTTGGGGGTTAGTCACACAAAATACCAAGGAGGTAGTACAGATTACAAATTCAACTACTTGAACTTTTGGGGTACTTGACAATTAATGAAACATCATTAACAGTTACGAAAGTAGTTTATGTAAAACATTATTTCTTTGGGCATTATCCAGCTTACCCTGTGGGGGAGCATTAGGACAGTCCCTGGCCATGTGTCCTTCCTCCTGACATTTGAAACACTTCCCGCCTCCTCCTCCACCTCCTGAAAATACACCACATAAACTAAAGAACAAGAAACAAAAGAAAATTTACAATGAATCTCATAAATTTTATCTAGTTGTGAATCCTTTAATCTAGACATTTTGAATGGTTATAATTGTCAGCGTGTTATCAAGAGTGGCAAGAAAAACTGGACACATTACCTTCTTTCTTGGGATTGGGACACTCTCTAGCAAAATGTCCTTCTTCCCCACAATTTCTGCATCCCCTGTCACCACCACCTCCACCACCTTTGCGGGGTTCTGGACACTCTCTGGCAAAGTGTCCCTCTTCCCCACAATTTCTGCATCCCTTGTCACCACCACCTCCACCACCTTTGCGGGGTTCTGGACACTCTCTGGCAAAGTGTCCCTCTTCTCCACAATTTCTGCATCCTGTAATCAAAGACAGATTTTAAACTGTAATCTGCATCAAAGACAGATTTCAGTATTCCTTGCTTTGATCAGCCTGTTCTTATTTCCTTGCAATGAATTTGATTATAGATAAGATTCACAGGAATGTCTAGACTGCCTAATGCTCACCTGATCCTCCTCCCCCTCCAAATCCGCCTCCCCTACAAAATTAAAAATCAAGTTTCAAACACTTGCCAATTCATCAAAAGGACAGGAGGAAAATTTTTACTCATTATCTTTCTGATTAACATGATACCTTGGAGGTCTGTCTCCACCGCCAAATCCTGCAAAAAGAGAAAATCCAATAATGCATTACCATCAACCAGCCCCTTCTATCTCATAAAAGCAAGCTATAAGATACTGTATATCCGGTAATTTTCGCAATGATCTAATTTGCGCTTTTTTTTGCATTCTCTTTTAAATCGCAAATAACTGAATAAGCAGAAATTATATCATGTAACATTCCCTATAAAAAACTTTTTAAATCACAAAAAATGACTAACACAAGTTAATAATGTTACAGATCTTCCCCATTTTCGCAAATTTTGTGATACGCACCCCCCCCCCCCCCCCCCCCCCCCCCCCCCCCGAATATACGGTAGTTTAAATTACCACATCTTGGAATATTTATTCCACACTGCTCTATTCTTACCTCCTCCAAATCCAGAAGATTCGCCATCGTTCTTTGATCCAAATCCCCCGCCCCCAAATCCCCCCTCCTTTTTAGCTCCAAATCCTCCACCCGAGGACCCTCCTCCAAATCCTCCACCTGAGGACCCTCCTCCAAACCCCCCTCTACTTCCATTGTTGTTGTTACTGTCCGACTTATTTCCAAACCCCCCGCTGCCTCCTCCAAATCCTCCTCCACTACTACCACCTCCAAATCCTCCTTTGGATCCAAAACCGCCACTGCTGGAGTTATTGTCTGACTTTCCAAATCCATTGGCCATTCCGCCTGGTTTGTTGAGCGACATGTCGGCCATGCCGTTTGATACATCGTCATTTCCATTCACTGTGAAGCCTGCACGGAGTACACCCCGACCAAAACCCCTGCCGGCCCCTCCTGATATAGAAACATTTATTTTACACATTGAATATGGCCTTAAGAAAAAAAAATCTTGATTGAATATGTAATAATACATATGAAGTTCAACTTGATCATACCTGAAGCATCAGATGACGATGATGCTCCTCTTCCAAATCTACAAATATTAAAACAATTTGTCCATAAAATCCATAATGGTTAAATGAACAATGTTAATCAAATAAATTCACCAATCCTATTTGCTATGCATTAAACGTACATCCACTCTAGGTTTTACTTCATTCATGGGAATACAGATTAATACTTTTCCCTTTCTGTATGTGTGGATCACATCCAATATTTATAAACTACATGGTATACACCAGACCTTCAAACCTCCAGACAATTTTTTGTAGCAGAGCAGCATCTCTATTAAATAACTAGAACTGTCCTAATGGGACTAATACCCCCGCTAGGCTAATTTCAAATGGGACAAATAATTGAATTGAATAATAATTAAGGTTTGGAACACATAAAAAAAAAAATTCTAGAATTGTAAAAAAAAAAAAAATAGTTAACAAAGAAAAATCAAAATTGTCAGAATTTCACTGTAAATACATATCTATAACAGTAATACATTTACAAATGTATGTATTTGATGATATATTTTTTTAATTTAATTGATTTAAAGATAAACCAACAAAATGACAAAAACCCCTCCCTTTGCAGTGAATAGAAATACCGGTAGCCAAGCAATGCTCTTCTGTTGATAAAACTTTCAATATCTTTCTTATAAGAGTCTTGACAGATGCAATTAGTTGTTTCAAATATTCCTCACTTTCTCCTATGGCACAATTGAACTCCATATCAGAAAATTGATCCCATAGGACTATGATTTTTTTTGATGAGCTTGTTAAATTTAATAAACTCCCAAAACATTACCATAATTACCATACTATGTAAAAATATGTAAAAAAGAAAATTTAATATTACTAACAATTTTAAATTGCCAAAACACTACAATCATATCAGTAATTTTGAATTTCATTTAAATTAATGCCCAATAGGGTCACTTCATCAAATTACTTGACAAATAAATTTAAACAACCTCTAAAAATAGTTTAACTTCTTTATTAATAATTATATTATTTATTTCCTTATAATGATAGACCTTTTGGTTTACATGAAACAGTTTTAAAATAGCCCCAAAACCATCACCCATTTTACAGATTATCAATTTCCCCTAAACACATGCTCCATCTGAACCATGGCTCAGATAATGGCTCCCTTGGGACAAATGAATTCAGCCACACTTGTCTTTGATGTTCTCATTAGCTCCTAAGAATTTATCATTGACAAACAAAAACTTTGCATTGTCAGTTGATAGAATACTTAAAAAAAATAATTTTTTTTTATTAATTAAGACATAAAGACAAAAAACTCCATCTGGATGTATTTATATAAATATATTTTAGAGTGTTTTCTATTAATTAATTAATAAAATCTGTAAGGATTACCTCCCTTACTTTTCAACATTAGTGTACAATATATAGAATAAGGAAAATGAAAAATGTCATAAAATCATTAAATCTTGTCTGATCTTAAAAAAAATTGCAGGTGCACATCTTCAGATGGTGTTCAACATATGTACAAATTTTCAAACTGTTCCATGCAGTAATAAAAAATTCTATAGGGGGGACAAAGTTGCGTCTACAGACAGACGGACAGACGGACGGACAGACAGACAGACAGACGGACAGACGGACAGGGTGAAACCAATATACCCCCCTAAACTTCGTTTGCGGGGGTATAATAAGCGTTTACATAAAATGCTGTTGCATACCCCAATTTGAATTTATTTAAAGCAATATGAACTGCATTTTTTATGTTGATTTTGTTCTTTTCTACTAAAAGGACAAAAATATCATGGTTTGTAAATTTCTGTTGGCCATATTTTTGTGGAAAAAAACCCGTTAAGAAGCCTTATTTGGGGCAAAATTGAATTATTGTCGTCCTGTACAAAAATTGATTTGCTACATATTCCTTAGAAGAAAAATATTTCCTTTGAATAAAATTAAGGTAGTCCTATACTCGGCACTAAATGGGCTCAATCATTAAAAGCTTAGCTTTAAATGATAGATATACATTCTAGGAATACATATACAAAAGAAAATATGCATGTTTACATGCTAGTTTGTTTGTTATCACCTCTCAAACAGGTGTACCCCCTTGCGAAAATTATTGACAATTATGAAATTTGCCAGACGTCCGTTTTTCCTAAAAATAATTACCAATTTTGGGAAAATTAGAACTGAACATACAAAATAGAGTATAAATATTTATTTAAGCCATATCTCATCAATAATTTTGCGCAAATGTTTGTAAGTAAGTACGCTTTATGGACCTGATGCATCAAAATAGAATACAAAAAATGCAATGCTAGTATCGCGTTTGGTATTTTTTAAAACTCTTTTATGGACTCAAACTTAAATTCATGGTGTTTATTTTATAGATTGACATCTTAGAAAAAAGATTTGGTAAAATGAATTATATGTTGACGGATTAATTTTCACGCTATAAGCTCTAAACCAAGTAGACCCTGACGAAAAAATCCGTAAAAATCACATTTTGCTAGTTTTCTGCCTAGATCCGTCAACAATGTTTGATATCATTTAAACATTAATTAATTGACGATTGAATAAATCCGAAATAGCTTTTTTCTCTAAATTTAAACCGGTTTTGGTAAAAGAAAAAGAAAATTTCGGGGGGGGGGGGGGGGGGGATCAAAACAAAAAAGATATAAGCATACTTGAGATCCTGGTTAATCAGACACTTCGTTTTTCATTTTACTTTAACAGAATCGAGTTTCTCAACATTAATCATTTCTATCTCTCATAGAATACATATATTACCGTTCTAATTGCTTATTATTGCCATTGTTTAGAACAGCAATGTAGAGCAAAATCAATACCGGGTATCAAAAACGCTTTGTAAAAGTCGAACCAATATTGTAAAATCCGTATTATGACGTAGTGCAATACTCGGACTACTTTAATGATGTTTTCAAACCTTATTTATCATAAAAGTTTAAGTTATATGCAGACTTATCATACTAACAGGTTAAAGCAGCAAAATAAATTTCAAGAAAATACCGCTCATATTGCTTTAAGTTGGAAAAGGTGTATACTTTGTACCATCTTTGTTAACAACATAATGTGTCATTGTTCTAACAGCATTTCAATGTATAAGAAACTTTTCTTCCATGCTTAGGAACAATTCAAGGTACTTACCCACCGCGACCAAATCCATTCTGCAAAATAAAAGGAAAACTTAATCATTTGGTTAATTTGAGATGATCACCTTACTGATTATGACAATATTACCTAAGGTTTTCTTTGACTTCTTTTGTCTTATAAATTGTAAATAATTAAATTAGTGTCACTCAACCCATATCCCAAAAACCATTGCCTTTTTCATTTTGAACAGCTTAATTCTCAAAATTATGGCAAAATATAAGACCATTCACCAAATTTCAAGTGAATAACATATAAGCAAACATATTTCATTGCTTTAGGATGGCTATTTACCAACAGGACATCTTAAAATACCACAAAAAAAAATCAAGCAATAAAATTTCTGGGTTTTTTTTTGTTACGCAGTGTATTGTTGATCGTCCTAGTTCCTGTTTTAGCCTGACAACTTGGCTCAAAATATACAGGCTAATAATGCCATTACCTTATTCCCAAGAATACCTCTTCCTCTCCCTGTCATCTGGGCACAATAAAATTTCTCAAGTAAACAAGAAATTGAGATAAAAGAGTGCTTTTTCTTTCGTAGAAACACACTACTTTCAAAACAATATTACGGTAGCAAGACTTTTAGGCCCCAAGATGTTTAGGCCCTTCATTGATAAGACGCTTAGGCCCCAACATGTTTAGGCCCCAAGATGTTTAGGCACCAGCCTACATTTTTCCAAGTTAATTATAATTTACATTTTATTATTTAAAACTTCATTTACTTTAAAAATTATAAAGAAGTATAATCTGCATCTTATGCATAATTTATTATTTTTTAAATATCATTATTTTGTCACATAATATTGTTTTTTATATTTAATTTTCTAATTAGAGATCAAAGAAACGGTTCAAGTTCAAGTTCAGTTTATTCGCTCAGACCAAATAATTTGGTACAAGAGGAACATATATATAATACATACAAATACAAATCGTCAGAGGTACAGACAAACAGGTACATTTTCATACAGGGAAAAAATATAAATAAAAAAGAACAGACTATAGAATCACTACTTATGTTAGATTTTAGTATAAAGGATCATGATAGGAAAACAACTAAGAGGAGCAGACAGCATCAAAAATTTTTGAAATAAATACACATAATTTTCTTAGCGATTTACAATTGCAATTAGTCATGAGTTCAGAAAACTTAAAAAAATTTGGTCTTTTCCAATATTTTGTGTTAATGTATTTTTTCCTTATTTCTTCTAGTGCCGAACATTCTAAAATATAATGAAATTCATCACCAATGAGACCTTTATTACACAAAAGACATAACCTCTCATTCAAAGGAATGTTATACCATCTGCCTGTCTCTACAGGAAAGCGATGGTTTGATGTACGAAATTTAATGAATTTTTTTCTTAGTTTTACAGGTAAAATATCAAGATACTTCTCAAAGCCAAAATATGGTTTTAAAATTTTATACACTTGACCTCTGGAAGAATAATTTATATCATTTGACCATATTTGCATAAATTGGTCTTTTAATCTTTGGTTTACAGTAGCAGATAACCATTCTATATTGACAAAATAATGGTTCTGCCAGACATATTGTAGCCCGCACATGTTCAAAATTCTTTGAATACAATCAATCCATGGGCTTTTACAATCGCTATTAAAATGTTGTGAAAATAAATATCTGTACACTGTATATACAATTTTGTTCTCAGGGCTTATTAGCATTTTCCCCCAAAATGTAATTATTCTTGTATAAACATTAATATACAACAGGTAGCGCCCTGTTTCTCCATATATCATAAAATTCGGTGTTGTGCTTCTTAAATTAAGAACTGTTTTCAAAAATTTCAGATGTACACGTTCAATAATATCTAGATTTTCAAAGCCCCTAATTTCGCAGCCGTACAATAAAACTGGTAAAACAACCTTATCAAACAAATCAAATTGACAATTTACTGGTAAACCGGTAAAGACTTTCATTTACTTTGTGTATGACATGAATTAAATTGTTAAAACAACACCCCCACCGTATCCTTCTCCCTCTCTAGATAGGTGCTAATTAGGAGAAGATAATGAAGAGATCCTCTAGAAATACAATGAGGGTTTCACACCTCACTTTGGAAGTAAACCATGAAGAGACGGCCGGGTCTCCAAAAGAAGAACAGGCCAAATACAAGTTAAGCTTCATTGGCAGAAAAATAACATAATTTTGGGAGATATCCTTTAATTGTACAAATATGATCACAGAAATAATATTTCACTTGTATTTGGGTAATAAGTAGGTGAATTCTTTTAGGCTATACATGTATAAGGGTTCCTAAAAATATTATGTATAAATCAGTTGCCATAAATAAGCTTACTGAACAATTTTATGACATTCAAGTGTTGTATAATTCCAATAATAGAAAAAATACAATAATTTGTTTTCTTTTCTTGAAATATCAATAATGAAATACTTCCCCTTATATACATGTAACATTTGTTCGTTTCTTTGTGATGATAGTATGATTTGATCACGGTATTAACTGATTTAAAGCACGGACACATGTTTTTCGTGATTAAAGTTATGCAAGAACTTGTATATAAAGTAAACAACGCCATGTTTGCGTAACGATTGTTAGTTTACTACAAATTAAAGTAAATTGCATTTATTGGCTCCAAAGTGCTTAAAAGCCATGTTCTTTCAACTATCAGTTATTATTATAAACAACAGGTGCCTAAACATCTTGGGGCCTAACCATGTTGGGGCCTAAATGTCTGCAAATCAATATTACTACCTCCTTCACTGAAGAGTTCTTATATATTGTTTACAAACACTCATCCCCATATTGTTAATGATGATGCTGGGATCATTATAGGAATATTCTGATTCAATTTTAATCGTAAAATCAAATATCTAGATTTTTTCCCCATTATGCATTTTTAAAATCAATTTTAAAATGCATGCTTTTGGTTAAATCTAAATGCTGTTTTTAAACAAATCCTAGACTTGGTTGAAAAATGAGGGATGGAGGTATCAATTACATGTTAGGTAATAGTTTGTTATAATTTTATATAATATAAATTTTTAAAGATAATTTTCATGTTTTCAGTAATTAACCTTTATGACAATGCACTTATTCTGACATTTTTTTTTATTATATAGACATCAATTTGCTACATGCATGACCAATTACCTATAATGAATACAATTAGCATTGAGTCAATCGTGACCACTTGCAACGTTTCGTTAGTTCATCATCATTTTGAAGCCAAGCAACATAACGTGCAAGTACCCATTATTGCCGAAAAATATACAAGTTTTCTCCATTACTTTCTTCATGTAAGCTGTCATGTAAAAATTTTTATAGGCAGATCTCTGCACTGTTCATGTATTTAATTTGAGGGATAATTTTTATTTCATTCTCATCAACATCGACTTGCTTCTGGCTAAAATTAAACCCTGTCCATGACCTTCCATTTACAGAGAGTTCAGGTACCCATTTTAGCTTCTCACATCTTTTCAAGCTCGACACCAACGGTAGACTGGCGGCCCGAGTCCACCAAAAGTTGGGAAGGTCCACAAAAACAACTAATAGATAGCGGAAATCTTGCTGTGAACAATCGGCAATAATGGTACTTGGCAATTATGGGTACTCGCACGTCATACTTACCTGTCTGCAGTCTTCAACGTTATTGCAGACATAAAAAAAAAATTAACAACCCCTACAAACATTAATTACTGCAAACTTCAAATCTGTATAATTCTGCTCAAAGCGTTATTTATTTATTTTTTATACAAATAATCCTGCACCAGAGGCATTATCGCAACTTTTCTTGGGTTAAAATGCAGTTTTTAAGACGCATATTTATTATATTCCCCAGGCCAAATTTGCATTTTTTTTCGATGCAGCTGCAGATGCTGACAAATTTTTAACTATTGCTCAATCTACGACCAAAATTAATTAATAAAAGCAAGAAAATGTTTATGCAAAAATAATCTGCGAAAAACAATGCATATTTTATCTTTATCGTAATGCAAATAACGTAAACGAAGTTGCAAATTTTCAAAGTTCCACTTACCACAACCTCCATCATCGGCTGCCTAAGTACATGTGCTCCTTCAGCTTTCCCGCGGTTATTGTCACGTGGGGCTTTTGCCTTTTAAAAAGGTTAACTCGTACCCGCGCTATTTCATGTAACTGGAGTTACGAAAAGAGGAACAGGGGATACTTCAAAATAGTATCATTTTGTTTGGAAGCACTGGCGGATTTAAGGGGGGGGGGGCGTGGAGGGTGCACGCCCCCCCCCTAAAATTTTCAAAGTATACTGTAGATGATTTGATAAATTTTACATAGAAAAGTTAGCATTTTGTGTTTTACTTCATTTATAATTATGCCTGACTCAGTGTTACACCTCATTGATACACCAGCTGTGCTATGCTGACTGTAATATTCTGCTGCTCTATAAACATCTATAAACATCTGATCCTAATGCATGTTGACAGGTTCTGATAACAAACCAATTAAACTGTGTTTAAAAGAAGCAGTGTTGGTCACTTCATTATGGTGGTTGCATCAAATTCCCCAGGGCCCTGAACTTGGGGCTTCGACCAAGAATCAACTGGAAATCCCAGCAGTTTTGTTTAAGTGTAGACTGCGCTGTCATTTCCCTATTGCGATGCAAGCAAATATTTTTGAATATTTAAAAGCTGGTCGAAGGTAAATATATAATTGCATTTAACGAGGCCGAGTACAGAACGAGTACGCACGCTTTCGCGCAGCGTTTCATTTGGATTGTGACGTCATCTTTTTGCTTGGTTGACGCCATGGCGTGATAGTTTCAACTGCAGATATTCAGCGAAGTTCGTTGAAAATTATGGTGGCATATCTCTGCCCCTTGTGTGCAAGTTTTTTTTCTATCAAATATGTCGACATGCAAGATAGATATGTTGACATGCAAGATAGTTATGTCAACATGCAACATAGCTATGTTGACATGCAAGAAAATTACAATCAAATAAAAATTATAAAAAATTTCAAAAAATCTTAAATATTGCCCACATGTGACATCCAAGATGCTAGATGCTACTTATTTATGTCGACATGCAACTTATTTATGTTGACATGCAAGATAAATATGTTGACATGCAACTTATTTATGTCAACATGCAACTTTGTTATGTTCACATGCTACTTATTTATGTTGACATGCAACTTAGTTATGATGACATGCGAGATAAATATGTTGACATGCAACTTAGTTATGTTGACATGCTACTTATTTATGTCGACATGCAACTTAATTATGTTAACATGCGACCTCCGTATGTCGACATGCAACTTATTTATGTCGACATGCAACTTAGTTATGTTAACATGCAAGATAAATATGTTAACATGCAAGATAAATATGTCGACATGCAAGATAAATATGTTGACATGCAACATACTTATGTCAACATGCAACTTAGTTATGTTGACATGCAACTTATTTATGTTGACATGCAACTTATTTATGTCAATATGCAACTTTTTCATTCTTGCATGCTGCTCGTTTGAAAGAGGGTATAGTTTAATCAAATCTGTGGTTGCAGTGATAGAGAAACTAACATTTTGGGACGTCATCGATCGTGTCTCTCCCACAACCGACAAGGTAAAACTCTTGTTTTAGATCTAATATAAAACTGATATTTGATGTAATGAAGATCTTTTGATTGAGCAATCTGGTCTTTTTTTAATCCTACCTGATTATTATTCTTGGTGTTAATTTCTCTTTTGGTCAGTGTCTAATTCTTAAATGATATGAGTACTTCTTGTAGCCATTATATATATATAATATAACAGCGCTTTTAGTACTTCACTACCTTACATGTTAATTTTATTTAAATTGAAAATTTTTGATATAATAATAAAACGCTTGCAAGCCAAATCGTGGTATACTAGTATTTATAGAATTACTTAATAGTTTGATGTACATTTACACATGTAGAAACCAAAACAAAAAATTCACTGGGTATAAAGTGTGTGTTTTATTTTACTTTTTTCAGCAAAAAAATAAAGATACAATGGGTGAAAATATCTATACACCTGCTATGGCTCAACGTTTGGTTGTGGACGGACTACCCCTCAGTAGAAATGAAATGATTGCTGTTTATTACCACTCTGGTTATACTATTCAGGAAATCATTGGATTTCTTGCGAGCAGACATAACACTGCTTTAAGTGCGAGACAAATTCATCGAGTTTTAAGGGAAATGAATCTAACGAGACGAAATAACCAGCCACGTTTGGAGGACATTGTAACGGCTATTTTACATGAACTTTCAGGCTCGGGCGGTGACATTGGCTATAGAGGAATGAGGAGACGTCTGCTAGTCGACCATGACCTCAATGTGTCTTGTGAATTGGTGCGCCTTGCATTAACTGTTTTGGACGCAGAAGGTGTAATAAGACGTAGACAACGTCGTCTTCAGCGTAGAAGGTACATTAACGAAGGGCCCAATTTTTGTGTTCATCTAGATGGCTGGGACAAATTGAAACCATTTGGAATTTCCATTCATGGTTGTGTAGATGGCTTTTCAAGACGTATTCTCTGGCTTAGAGCTTGCAATTCTAACAAAAACCCTGAATATATATCCAGATTTTATATAGACTATATCAAAGAAATAAACGGGGTTCCTGTGGTCGTATACGCGGACAGAGGTACTGAGAACTGCATAGTTCGAGATTTGCAATACGCTTTGCGATGGAATCACCAGGATCCTCTGCAAGGACTATCAAGTTTTAGGTATGGATCGTCATATAGAAATACAAGAATAGAGCGATTTTGGCGGTGTTTACGGGAAATGTGTGGCAATTTTTGGATAAATTACTTTAAGGATATGGATAATCTGGGTGTTTTTGACACATCCGATGTAGTTCACCTAGAGTGTGCTAGGTATTGTTTCTTACCAATTATCAACAGGGAATTGTACAGAGTTATACAGCATTGGAATGAACACACAATTAGAAGAAACCGCAATGCAGATTGTCCGTCTGGAAAACCAGATGTTATGTATTTTCAGCCCGAAATTTACCAAACAAGAGATTATAAAATGCCTATACCTGGTAATCTGAATGGCATAGAACAAGAATATTGTGCCTACCCTCCTGCAAATGGTGTTTCGATGGAATTTGAAGTTATTGGTACTCAAATAAGAATTGAAAACGGTTTGAATTACCCACCAAACACAGTAGAAGAAGCAACAGAACTCTTTATCCGTATAACAAACTATGTAGATCGCTTATAAATTACATGTATATACATAGATTTGACTCATGTGGTTATAAGGAGGTATCTTTTTCGTATGTTATAAATATTGTTTGATAAAGGAATTAGAAATTGTATCTTTGTGAAGATTTTTTATTTAATTGCAAATTCGAAGTACTAGTAAAGTAGGACAAACTTGTAATTTAAGGTTAAAAATTTTTAAAAAAAAGTTCCTTTTTAAATGAACATGTCATAGATAATGCATTGTTAATAATAAAATCTCTAGATCTATTCTCCCTCATTCAGAGCATACCTACTTGACATTAAAAAGGACATAGTTAGATTTTGGTCACACTTTATATTACCATTTTTATTGTTCAAAATATTAAATTAATTTACTGCGCTTTGCCTTTATATCTTGAAATTGTTCAAGAAGAACATCACTGAATTCATGAATGCTATGTTATATATAATTGAGATGGTGACCATCTCAAAGGGCCCCGCTCAAATATGGACAAATAATAGAATAAAAAGTATTTCACAGCATTTTGCTTCGACATTGACCTGTAACTTAAAAATTGTCCTGTTTTTATTATTCCAGTCTCATTACCCTTACCTTAAGCATTTATTTTTGGTTCTGAATAAGATTAAGCAAATAGAAAATATTATTCAAGGTCAGAGTACATCCTTTAATCACAAAAACTATGTGGGTGAAATATGAGCCAGACTGGACGAAAAGAAGAAAAGATGTGCTTCGGACAAAGATTTTTCATTTGTTTACAATTCTGCTATAACCTTGATCTTAGAACATAGTTTAAGGTCACTGTATACCCTTAAATGAGACCTCGGATGGACAGATGGACGGACGGACACACCAATTACGATAGACCGCCCGCAGAGAGAGGCCCTAAAATGTTTCATAGTCTACAGTCACGTTTCTCAATCGCCATGACATTTCATCTAAGGAAATGCATATATACCTTGTTGTCCACCTAACATTAGAGAAAATTATTTAAACTGCAACATCAGATTTAATGAATTTTCGGTCATAAACATCAACTTTACCAATGTAAAAAGACCCAAGATACGTGCCTCATTGCACATTGTCTTGGGTAGTAACAAATCTGCAGGCACGCACAATTGTTCAAAGTTATGTATCACACAATTTCTTTTGCATTCAAATTTAATCATTTGATTCAAAATTTTACCATTTTTAAAATCGGTCATATTTCAAAAAAGTATTTATCCAAAATGAAATCACAAATTGATCATATTGCCTGTGAATTTTTTTGCCATTCCTGGGTCTTCTGGCACTTGCATCGATTTGTGATTTCACTTTGGTTATTTACTTTTTAAAAATTACACGCACACTACTGCTTCAGTGCGATAATAATCCGATAATTTAAAGTCAATATCATAATTTTAGGAGTGTAAATGAAGGCATATCAATGCACGGAACAGATCTATGCATAATTCATTGAATGAAATTTTTTTTTACAGATTTGGAAGCACAACTCATTAAAAAAAATCAAACATGGGTTATTAAGATTTATTTAAAAAAAAATTAAATGTTGCTTAACTATGATAAATTACAAGACTAACTGAAATAAAATACAAAAAAATGTGTTTGTTTTTTTACATTAATTTGCTAATTGGACTACTACAACCAAATAAAAAAAAATGGCAATATGGGGAAAAAATTAAAATTAATGACAATAAATCATACCAGATCACTTAGATATATCTTCAAGTGTCTTGATAAAAAAAATCAACTATTTATTTATGTTGAGGTAAACAAGCAAAAAAATTAATAATAATTGAAAATCATAAAAAATAGCTTAATTGTTTAAGCTATATGAGTCATTATAAACTGTTACTGGTTGCAGTCACTTGACTATAAACAATAATCATGAGTCCTTAACTTAACCTGTATATCAAAACTGTCTTCATAATTCATATAATGATCCATAGACATGCACTGTACCAGTATGAAATTTGCATACAGGTTAAAGGAAAGCTGATGAATTCCATGGCAACCAAGAGCATAAGGGGAGGGGGTTGCTAAAATTGGTGCTAGATTTATTAACAATAGAAGCTAAAAAAATTAGGTTTAGAAAAAACTTTTCAAATAATCCTTGAAACAATTCTTTTCTTTTTAAAATTATCAACTTTACATATTAAAAGCATGAACAGTATGTGCCAGTTTGGTAAAAATTTGACAAAATATGCATTAAAATTTCAACATCCTTTGTTTCTACATTTATGTGAATTGAAAAGCAATCCATAGCAAAGCTAGCACATGATGGAATCTTTTATTCACCAAAACACTATGCAATATGAAAAAAATGCATAAATGCATAAAGATGTTATAAAGAGGCTCTCCTTTTCCTATCAAAAAGATCACAACCTTACTGCTTATACTCTCAATATTTTATGTCCAAAAATTTCAAACATGATACATGTATTTCCTAATCAAATTGTATAGCGTTCTATACAGTCTACATATAAATGTAAAATATTGTTTTGCTCAAATTCATAATAAAAAATTTAAACAAGAGCATATTAGCTCATTTTTGGAGAAGCTAATATTTTTTCTGTTGTCATAGCAGTAAATTAAGTTTTTTTATTTCGAGTTATAATTTTTTTCTCTCTTCAAATCTGAATTTCAGAGATTGTGAATCTAGAATATTAGTACAACCTCAACAGTATATTAAAGTAAATTTTGCTTGTATATTTCAACCACAATTAAACTCTATTTGCTTGACATTATTTAGCCTAAACAATTGAAATTCAGTCAATTTTTTTTTAACATCTACACTTAATCTAATAAAAGAGTTTTGAAGTTGATGTAAACGACTCTCTGCAGATGTGGCACTGACTACCCCGCTCCTCCAGTTCAGCAGTACACACTGCACAAGCGATGTGGCCGCATGGTACAAAAAATGTATCGCAGAACCGATCTGTACATATTGTGCAGGTTGGGACTTGTGGCATTCTCAACACCTAGAGATAAATATAAATATTCATAACATAACTGGACCAGTTAAGTCTGTTATCAGTACAAATTTACCAAGTTAAACATTTAAAATGAACAAAATATCTGTGAGCTATCTTTCACTCACTAGTGATATCCCCGCTCTGATTTGAATATACAACATCAGCAAAGTCGTCATTTAACAGAAATTTAACCCCTAATCATTACGTACAAAAATGGATCCCATTATATGGCATACGTACCTAAACAAAGTGTGTTTTGAAATTTCAAACATCTGTGACTATTAGTTGTTCACATGAGAAATCTGACGAAAATTTGTATGAAAAGGATGACTGCACTTAAGTACTAGTGCATGCAATATTTGCAAGAAAATAAACTGTTGAAAGAAGAATTTTTCTTTCAATTGCAGAAATTGTCAACACCCAAACTGCAACTTTACGTAATTGCGTTAAATAAAAGTATATTGTTACCAATTACGAATTTGTTTTCAAAGGTGGGGGTCTTCATGATTTCTTGAATCTCCATAATTATGATATTAAATGAGGACAACCATTTTTATAAATAATTCATACAAAGTCAGGACATGTTTGTCTATTGTTCTCCGTTAAACAGTAGTTGTATACCAAGGGTATTTGCATTATCTAAATTGTGTTAAAGGGAGATTAATCATAGACAAACATGCTCTCATGAGAAAAAACTGCTTCATCTTACTTTTGTTTTCTCTGTTGTAACCTGTAGGAAAAATACATGATTTCTCACCTCAGTTAACTTTGTGAATACTAGTACAAAATTATATCACATGATGTGTAAGGTAGCATGGTATTTGCTCACTATATAGGATAATGAACACAACAGAAGCAACCAAAAGAGACCCAAAACCCGGCACTAAGTGCAGTCATCCTTTAAGCTAAAGATAAACAAAATCGTCATTTAAGTTGACTGCTTATTGGTTCAAATAAGGATACAACAATATGGCATATTTGTTACGCACAGACACACAGACCAAGAGACACACACATAAGGGTAAAACAATTTATTTCCTATGTAGCTTCATTTGATAGGCTAATAAGCCAGGTGTAAATTTCCAGACAACGGCCATACTCGAGACGGAGGAAAAAAAAGACATGACATCATAATGCATTAAATGTGACATCACAATGCATCAAATTGAAATGCGTAAATGGCATACCTTAAAAGTGTATAACACCCTTGATTGGACATAGGAAATAGATTAATTTGATTTACATAGCTGGAAAATAAATTCTTTATAGTCAGGGACAATCAAGGCCGGTTGTATGGGGATTTACCCCGAGTTGGTACCTGATACACCCTTTGGCCTCAGGGTGTATGGAACACAACCCAGGGTGATTCCCTGTACACCTTGATTGAACGTAGATAACAAATAATATACCCCCTCTCTTTTGGAGCTGGGGTATAATGTTATGCTACATTGCAGTTTTAATGAAGTTAAAAGAATACTTACAACAGGAGATTGAAGATCAGGAAGATCCCAACTGTTTTCTTCATCCTGTGAGGGTGAATAAAAGCAAGACACTTTTTATGAGTTCCTAAACTTTTTCCATTTAATTTTAAGATACTAGATGATGCACTTAAATGTTATGAATATTTTTCCACTTCCTTTACAAAATTTGGATTGTGAAAATATTTAGCTATAGCTATGTGTAGTAGCAATATTTTATTGGATTAAATGGACCACTTGGATGTCATCAAATTTATTTGAATCATAGTTAGTACATAATATGTTCGTTCCTGGAAATTTTTATCTACAATTCTCATTGACACAAATACTGAAAAGATCCTCTTTTCAGAAAAAGGGTATGAACTTAGTTTATAGAATAATATATATGCAGTTACAAGAACAAACATCATGTGTTTTTGTTCTTGTCTGTATGTTTGTCTATAATATTTGTTTATTAAGTGAACTCTATAAAAAAGTTTCGAACTTAAATCCTAGATTTGCCAACAGAAAGACAAACTGATTTTTAATTATCCAGGTATAAATACCAATTTATTACTAATAGAACAAAAAATTAGGGTAAAAAATACTTGTTACATTTTGAATTGATTCCTGCTGATGTGGTGTTGACACTGCTGGACTGGGTGAATTAGCTGGACTTTGTGGATTCTGAGTTGAGACTCCTGGCGCATTCAGAATGGAAATGGGTGGATTAACATCCACTTCTTCCGCAAATTCCCAGCTTTCATCCTTGTATAAATAAAAAAAATAATAATTACATGTGTACATGAAAGCCACATTGCTAGTTATCTGCAAGAAACCAAATATGATTGAAATGGTCAGACCATCTTAACCATTTATTTTTTAGATATGGCCCGGTTCACCTGAGCAACATTAACCATAATAAAATCAGCTTTATAGAGTCATATACCAAATATCTGGATAATGTAGTAGAATTGATCGTGTAGTCAGTACAAAAAGGTTTTCAATTTGTCTACTTTTACTTAACATATATAGCCCCTTTTGCAACACAATGATTTTATAATCATATCACATGTCAAGCATTTTGGTTCTCAAGAAGATCTTAAACTAATGTTTTTATATATACATACAATGTACATGCATGTATATATAAACCTACATCAGATTTTGAACCCCTTGTGTACGTGTCACAAGAATTGATCAGGGGTCACATTGTAAACCATGAAGAAATAACAATATGTCAAAATGTTTGCATATCTAGGTAAATACTTGAATCATAATATTTGATGTTTTTCTAATAATTAAAAATCTTCCGTAGTGTAAAAATTCAACCCCTATTGTGTCCCTACCCTACACTCATGCATGCAGGGGTGATCATGATTTGTTTTAATTAACTTGAATCTACACAACCTGAGGATCCTTACACACAAGTTCAAAATGCAATTTTCTCAGGCCAAATGGTTTTTGACAAGAAGATTTTTTAAAAGTGTTTTCTCTATATATTTCAATGTAATACTTTGACCCCCTCCCCCAATGTGAACCCTCCCTACCCAGTTGTTCTGAAGAAGAATGTGAAAATGTAAAATGTTTACAAACAGACAGATGGGCAGATGCCTGACAAAAAGTTATTGAAAAGCTCACTTGATCTTTCAGCTCAGGTGAGCTAAAAGGGTTTGTACAAATTGAGAAAATTAGTTTCATTTGCTGTGGAATCAATAAAATTCATTATTTTTGTGGAATTCGTGGGTAGCTCTCTCCCACGAATTTAAATCCTCGACGTAAACAATCTTTAGTACTGAAACAGTAGGCTACGCATCCACGAAATTACATCCCCACAAATGAGCAAAAAAGTAATAATCCACGAAAATTGGCCCCCACGAATTTAAATGATTCCACAGTATCTTCTAAAAACTCATTTAAATCAATCTTCAATTCAGAGATAAGAAAAATTTGCAATTAGACAATATCTATACCTCATTTTCTTCATCTTTCATCTTTGATAAAAGATAGAGCCGTGGCTTAACTGTCATATTGCATGCTTTCATGGAGTTTATGTATATTTGAAGAGTGAATCCATCTTGGGGAATGGAACGGCCCTGAAAATCCCCAAGGTGGTGATCGAAATCTTCCTTCTTTCCTTTAATATTGGAACCTAATTATATAATTGAAAAAAAGGCAGTGAATATTATGAAATGATCTACAGTCTAACACACAAATCACGATTTTTAAAAATTAACCTTGAATTATAACCAAAGCTTACATTAACTTGACTTTTCTCTCTTTCTTATTTATTTTTAATGCCCACAAACTGACAAAATTTAGTTAATTATGAAATGCCAAGTAACAATTTAATATCATCTATATGCAATAAAGTGGGTGGGTGTAATTTAACACAAACACAAAGAGAGAGAGAGAGAGAGAGAGAGAGAGAGAGAGAGAGAGAGAGAGATTGTTTGTTAAAATGAAGGAAAATAATTGTTGTTGATAGGTTACTGCAGTTGTTACATATAACACTTGAAGCATATACTAATGATATGGATAATTAATCTAATTATAAACTCAGAATTCACCAATTTTCTGTAAGATGTAAGTTGCACACATGCATTGATATCTGGCAGATTCAAAGATTTCTTTGAAATAATCAATTCTAAATATTGAACTAGCTACTTTACTATTATTCTAGTACTTTTTCTTTCTATAAGAATATAAATTGCAACTAAATTTCTTTTTAGTCAATATTTTTCATACCAATATCACAATATTCTTTACATTTGATATTAATCTTTTTCTCTTACCATTTGGAAAGAAAATTTCTATCGCTCTATTTTTGATTTCCGCATATGTTGAAGCATCTGCCATTTCCACAATTCTCGTCCCCCCACCACTGGAGGTCCGCACTTGTGTAAACTTAGTACCTGTATGTAACATCCACCCAAGCTGAACTTTGTGGCACGTCATAGATGTAGACTTCTGCTTTTTCGATGGTCTCTGCTGAATTTAATTTAACTAAGTTTTTTAATTGCACAAATAATAATTTTCACTCCCTATTCACCTCCTTTTTTTAATGTAAAGTTTGAAAAATTTTCATATTAATCGCTAATCTACCAAATATCTTGGAATCCTCTTTGTTTTCACTTCTAAATAAGACATTGCTTGATACATGTTACTTCTAAATGTAAAACTTGTTAATTAAGTGTTTTAGTTGCAAGACCCTGTATTGTATGTCATTAAAATCTATTTCCATTTTTACATACATGTAGACAAGCAAAACTGTAGGAAAGCTCCATTTAAATTTAAAAACTAAAAAAATTCACTATTGATGTAATAACATTCTTACTTTCGATTGTTTTGAACGCAGTCTTTTTACTAATTCAGATAACTGTTCGCTCTTTGATGAAGGCATTCCTACAAATAAAGTAATTTTAATTATGAAAGGATTGATATCTTTTACAGTGGTTTATATACTAGATACACTTGTGCATATGTATACAACATGTACATCTATGCATTAAATTATGCAATTTAAATTAAATGTAAAAAGTATAATTTGAATGTGAAACTCCTTAATTTTTAACTTTATTTTATTTCATGCATGTGCAAAGTCCTGTTAATAAAATATATTGTGCTACAAATCAATTAAGTTAATTAAGTTAATCTTTACCTTGAACACTTTCCATAATTATACCATAATCATTACTCATTTTGATAATAATATGCCAATTTTAAGTGTTTATATCCCATGATATTGAATAATGTTATGAACATTCTTTAAATCAACTGCATATTGCAATTGAAACATTATTGAGAATTCTTGAAATAAACATTTAGGAATGCATGCATGGCAGCACTCTTCCCAAGACAAGTTTTTGACTTGGGAAGATACGATTTTATGCATATTTGGAACACATCACACGTACCTGCTTCTGACCCTCCTGATGCAGTTGATAATGCTTGGGGGATGTTTAAAACTTCATCTGCTTTCAAGACATACAGTTCGTTGCTTTCAAGTTGTAGAAAAACATCTTCGTCATCTATTATACACCCATCACTTAAAACAAGTCGAATATTTCCTGTTTCTTCGCCCAATTCAAATTTTGTAATTACTGAAATTGAAAAAAGACTCGGTCATACTATTAAATAGAGTGCATATGCAGGGTTGTCTCTAAGAACCGAGGGGCGGAGAATTCCCCCGCCTAAAATGACTTAATTACCCGGCTATTATTGCATTTCAAACACAATCTAGCTATAAGCTAGACCCCCTGTCTTCTTTTACTTTTTAATTTCCTCATTCTACTTCAATTTTTAGAGACAACCCTGCACATGTACATATACAGTACTCTAGTACATATCATTATCAATAATTATTACGGTATACATCTAATTTGAAAGTAATTAATGATGAATCATTAATATATAGTGGCAAATACTAGAATGTAGTTTAGATTCAATTAAAAAAATCTAACCTTTGGTCTTTAATTCTTGAAATTTGCTGGCCCCCAACAATCGCCCCTCTGTGCGATTGTTGTTCCACACTTTAAAAACCTTTGTATTCTCCATCTAAAAGAAGTATCAATTTATGTCCTTTACTTATAAATAGGTCTTATTCAATATCCTCTCGGATGCTTTGTTAGGCCTAACTTTGCAACAACAAAAAGGGGGGGGGGCCTAAGCTCCCCCTAATAATTTTAAAGTATTTATAATGCATATTGCTGCAAATATTTTCCCTATTTGCTTTTATTTTCATGGCAGATTGGGGGTAATTTCAACATGACTTAAAGTATTTATTAATCATATAAAAATGGTTCACACCTTGGAGAGGGGGGGGGGGGTGGTTGTGTTAGAATGTGGAAATATTTAACAATGTGTCTGTCAATTACTATGATATGTCTACAAAATTAAGTTTTGATTATCTTTTGTTTTTATTGAATTAGCTATTGGTCGTAACTTGGGTTTTTCTTGTTTTTTAGAAATAATTCGAAATCTGGGTACGAAATGACATGGGTTCAAGTAGGGCAGACTACGATTTGAGATGAAACCTGAAAAACGAAAGTAGAAGAAAAAAATCGTGTTTGGTGTTTTCAAAAAGTAATCTGAAAGCAAGTTCAATTAAAATAAATTATGTTATTTGAATAACAATGAAATAAAGCTGCTTAATTGTTGAAACACGATTTTTTTGGTCCAATCAGATGTCCTGAAATTTATTTGATCGGATCTAATGCATCTGTTGAAAGTTGTAGGAAACCGAAATTTGTTTTCTTAATTTAGAGTTCAGTTTTTCATCAAAAACACACTTAATAAGTCTGAATGTATTTATCACTCTTTAAACAAAGTTGATAGATTATCACCAAACGTGAAGTTTGTACGAGATCCAAATTGAACATGGAAGCCGTAGATGTCACTGCGCGTGTAGTGATCCTTTTTTCCTCCATCTTGGAAAAGTTTTTGTACTTCATCATGTTCATTATAAGTGCATGGGTATAGAATGTAATTTCAATATTTGGGCATATGTACAAGTGTTATCTGTAGGGAGAGCTTCGCTCTCATGGGCCCGTGAGAGGGCTTCGTCATTTACGAATAAATTAGGCTATATTTTCAACTTATCATCTACTTTTTTCTTCTTGTTAATAACCTTAACACGCAGACTCAAAATTATCTGGGTGAAATATCATGTAGGCTTAAAAACACATAACGTTTGCCAAGTCAAAATATATCATATACAGAAGTGAAAAAGATCAAACTACTATTGTGGTAATAAGAATATAAGCTTAAGTTGAATAAAATTACTTACGACAGTCCCATATAACATGCATTCACGAGCGTAAAGCGAAATAAATTATAACATCAAGATTGGTGGTTGGTAGAGAGTAAAATTCCGATCAGTTACGTTGGATGGAGTTCTTTGATGGATAACAATGTGAATAAATATTTTTATGATTTTTTTTTATATTTAAAAAAATATCTTAATATAGGTCTACGATTAGGCCTAATGACAGGTGTCGGAATTTGAAACCACTTAATTTTGTTTAAAAAATATACTCAGCACTGGCGTCGGAAGCAAATTGAAAGTGGGGGGGGGGGGGCTAGACTAATCCTCAGGAATTTTGAGAAAAAAGTAATTCCCAAAATCATGGAAATCCTAATCCGGGGGGGGGGGGGGGGGGTATACCTATTTTTTTTTTCCAAAATCATGAAATTCCTAATCCGGGGGGGGGGGGGGGGGGGGGGGGGCTAGCATGCTTCTGAATCTAACTTCTCAATCCTTCAAGGTAAATTTAGGAACAATACTCTTTCCTGCCAGAAAAAGTGGGGGGGCTGAACCCTCTATCATGCTATGTTTCTAATGGTTAGGTATAGCTTTGCAAAAAAAGTTGGGGGGGGGGGGGGGCTAAGCCCCCCTAGCCCCCCCCCCCCCCCCCCGGTTCCGACGCCTATGCTCAGTTGTATATATATAATGGTGTACTCATGTCCCTAATGCGAGGGTATTCGACATATAAGCTTATAGCTTATGCTAGTTTTTATAAATTTATATTTTTACAAACTAAAATTTTACTAATGAACAAAGGTCCACTCCACATTCGTTTTTTGAAATCAATGAAGGAAATATGGTTTTGAGTTCAGTATTTCACTTACAAAATCGATTAAAAAGGAAGTCATTGCACACATGACAAAATAGGGGTAAAGGGTCAGTGGAAATAATAATGTATTTTACATTAATAACTATTGAAAATGTACTGTTTAAAATATAAACTATCGAGATCGAGTTATCGACTATAGCTATTGTACGGACCAAAATAAATAAAATCACATACCTTGTGCTAAGCTTGTCACATGGATTTAGGCGGCAATTAACTTCAGCAGACTTCGTACGTCTTCTCTTTGGCGGTTGCAGATCAACATATTTATCGCGCATGTCTACATAAATAAGTTGCATGTAAACATATTTATCTCGCATGTTAACATAAATAAGTAGCATGTTAACATAACAAAGTTGCATGTTGACATAAATAAGTTGCATGTCAACATATTTATCTTGCATGTCAACATAACTAAGTTGCATGTCAACATAACTAAGTTGCATGTTGACATATTTATCTCGCATGTCAATATAACTAAGTTGCATGTCGACATAAATAAGTTGCATGTCAACATAAACAAGTTGCATGTCAACATATTTATCTTGCATGTCAACATAAATAAGTAGCATGTTAACATAACAAAGTTGCATGTCGACATAAATAAGTTGCATGTCAACATAATTATCTTGCATGTCAACATATATAAGTTGCATGTCGACATCAATAAGTAGCATCTAGCATCTTGGATGTCACATGTGGGCAATATTTAAGATTTTTTGAAATTTTTTATAATTCTTACTTGATTGTAATTTTCTTGCATGTCAACATAGTTATGTTGCATGTTGACATAACTATCTTGCATGTCAACATATTTATCTTGCATGTCAACATATTTGATAGAAATATAACTTGCACACAAGGGGCAGAGATATGCCACCATAGAAAATAGCTCGTTTGATGCGTAAAATTAATGTTTTATTGTGGAATAAACATGAAAGTCTCGAAGTATATGTATATTTTTAACCCGCGTAAATATAGCTTAAGTCATATATTTCAAGACAGTAACCATGTATTTTATATTAATGACCCTTAATATGTGATGTTATATATCTTTTTATTACTTAAATATGTCTCAATGTTTTAATAATACTATATAGATCACCTTTTCTGCCTTTGTCAAATAAAAAATAGCCATTATCTGACGAATCTGGGAAATTGGGCATACAAAAATCAACTTTGATAAGACCCCTGGAACAAACCAGGAGGTAAAAGGTTTTTTTTATTTGACCATTTAATGCCTTTTAGCAATAACTTTAATGTGTAGAACAGAAAAAGAAATCCATAGGGCAGAAGTTTTAAAAAAAATGTAAAAAATGTGCAAATTTGATACATTTCATGCAAAATCACATAGGGGCCTATGTTAAAGATTAACAAACTTTGAGATGACCCCCTAAACAAACGGTGTGGTAAATGTCTTATTTTTTAATCTTTAAATAATAACTATATCAGTAGAAATTCATGTAAAAAATTTCATCCAAAAATCTAGGGCAGAACAAATTAGACCCGGCCTCGTTAAAACTAGTTGACATAATCCAAGACGGATGTTGCTTGAAAATCCAACTGGTGATTAAAAGAAATGAAAACTTTATCTTGTTTGTTTATTTTTATTGCTTATTTCATCTTTTAAAAGTGTACATAACTAAAAAAAAATACCACTATTTAAAGTATTTTGAGCCTGGTTTTACCTTCAAAATACACGAAAAGCCAGGAGCTTCCGGGGGCTTCGCCCCCTGGGCCCCCACCAGGGCTTTGCCCTGAACCCACGGGGGTGGGGGGGGGGCAAGGCGGTCCCCAGACCCCTTGCCTCAATTATTTTATCCACGCCCCCCCCCCCTAACTACAAATCCTGTATCCGCCCCTGGGAAGTGCGTGAGAAAATAAAATTGATATAAAGATCTGGTAAATAAAGCTATAAAAGTCTATAATCATGTTTACAAATTTTAGATAATATGTTTTACGGTGCGACCGTTGGGGCGAGCGCAGCAGGTGATCAAAAATGAATTATGATAAATCAATAAAAATAAAAGTAGTGACGTAAAGTACACGTAAATGAAGAATGCAAAATAAAATAAATATACCAATTTTCCAGTAAATTTTTATTATTCATAAGATTTTTTATTTATTTATATACCAATCTGATTAAAATCAGGTCTTAATAACGCTCCGAAATTCTGATAGTCGCTGAACAAAGTGTACATCAGAACTTGTCGGAGCGGATCAAAAATCTGATTTTGATCAGATTGTTTATATACTGGTCGCACGCCAGTATAGAATTTATCTCAGATAAAATGTTGTTGAATAATAAAGATTTTAACATAATGTTTTAACATAATATTTCCTCTTTTCTTGCAGCAGACATTTTTCTTAAACAAATAAAATTTGACTTATCACAGAATCCCCCCTCCCCCGTTTAAAAGGAAATCAAATTTACGTATAAAAAAATTTGTTGATCACATAAGGAAAATGGATCCCCCGGTAGCATGCAATACCGTAAATAGTAGTGAAAATAAAGACACTTTTCAGCAGCTAAAGGCTTACCACGCACTCCCCATTCCTCACCCCGATTAGAATTATCCTGATTTTGAGAATTTTATTTTTCTTTTTGCTTGTGAAGATTTTTTGAAATATGTTGCCACGCCCCATTTAAAAAAACGTTCCTGGAAATTACCGTAAATACAGTGAATAAAATAAATGTGAGCATTCATCCAAATGAGAGCAAGTTACAGCTGTTTCCTATCTCTGAAGAAATGTCTCGATTCGTTAGCTCTGCAAGATTTTGAGAAGATTTTGGTATTTATATTTCAGCAGATTTACAATAACTACTTAGAGTTGTTTCCCCTTATTGTGACGTCAAAGTTCACGTCGGTCAAGTGTAGTCTGTCTCTTTGAAAACACACTAGAAAAAACTACGCGAAAAATATTGATTGTTTACTTAAAAAGCATGATGTTCTGGAAATTACACAATTTATCTGTTTCTCAAAAGTTTTACTTTGATATTCTCGCGAGATAGTATCCAGTCTAGTGAGATCGGCCGACATTGAGGAATTGCATTGTGGGTCGAAATTTACTGACTCCGAAAAATTCTGTCGGATCAATGTGCAAGAAATCCATTGTGACGTCACTCGAAAGGACGATAACTCCGTTAGTCTTAAAAGTAATGGAAATTGGCGTTGTGTTATTTACAATGCATGTACATAGTCTTTTATCTTGTTCTCGTGAGAGTGTGAAATGGGAAACCATAATTACAGGGAATTACTGGGACGATTAAAACAAAGCATTACTGGTCCGATTTACTGACTCCAAAAAAATCCCTTGAATGTAGTCCGAATTTTCTATTCACACACGCCTTGCCGGTAGAGCTCGCTTCGCGCCGGCGCTGCGCGCCGGAGAGCTGCGCTCGCTATAAATTACTTCAATGATGCTAGAAAATAATATGTAAACGGTGTGACCGTTGGACCGAGCGCAGATTTAACACAGTGCAGTTTGATTTTTGTAGAATAAAATTTATTTGAAATGCACACAGTAGGATCTGACTTCTCAAAGCATTAGCCAAAGTTTAACAAAACGTCGCGTGCTCAGTCTACATTATGACGTCATGTTTCAAACGTAATACACGTTTTAACTTTAAAGGAATTGCCGAAGAGAGTTACGTTATTCCGAACTTTTTTTTCTTCTTTCATTGTTTATCAATTTAATTCATATAAATGCCGCGGTAATAAAATTGAATACTTTATTCAGTATCTAAACGATCAGTTCCTTGATAGTAATGTTTTTATTTTCCATCTGATAATTTGATAAGACATACATAGAACTAGTCGTGTTTCATGATTAAAGCACTTTTGAAACTTATCTGGTGTCCTCTTTTATTTCTTTTAATTCAAATTACCTTCTATTTAAATACTGGAACATTTTAATCGAGTTTAGGGGCAACAAACATCGATAAGTACCGGTCAAACAATGATCGAATTAACTTTTTAAAAACAAAATGGCTGGCAATATGGCGGCGCCCATGGCTGGAAGAAATTTTTTTTGGCCTTAGTACCCCTGATTCAACTTTCATTTTTCAATGATTTTTTTATATATACGTGTTACCATTAATCCTCGCTTCGCGAGGCGGGCTTCGCCCGCCTCTCGCTGCGCTCGGTAATATGTAAACGGTGTGACCGTTGGACCGAGCGCAGATTTAACACAGTGCAGTTTGATTTTTGTAGAATAAAATTTATTTGAAATGCACACAGTAGGATCCGCCTGGTTGCCTACTCAAAGCATTAGCCAAAGTTTAACGAAACGTCGCGTGCTCAGTCTACATTATGACGTCATGTTTTAAACGTAATACACGTTTTGTCTTCGGAAATAGCCGAAGAGAGTTACGTTATTCCGAACTTTTTTTTATTTCTTCTTTCATTGTTTATCAATTTAATTCATAAAAATGCCGCGGTAATAAAATTGAATACTTTATTCAGTATCTAAAAGACCAGTTCATTGATATTAATGTTTTTATTTTCCATCTGATAATTTGGTTAGACATACATAGAACTAGTCGTGTTTCTTGACTGAAGCACTATTGAAACTTATCCCGTGTCCTCTTTTATTTCTTTTGATTCAAATTACCTTCAATTTAAATACTGGAACATTTTAATCGAGTATAGGGGCAACAAACATCGATAAGTACAGGTCAAACAATGATCGAATTAACTTTTTAAAAACAAAATGGCTGCCAATATGGCGGCGCCCATGGCTGGAAGAAAATTTTTTTGGCCTCAGTACCCCTGATTCAACTTTCATTTTTCAATGATTTTTTTATATATACGTGTTACCATTAATCCTCGCTTCGCGAGGCGGGCTTCGCCCGCCTCTCGCTGCGCTCGGTATTATTTTGTTGTAACTTGCCTACATGGGAAAACAATTAAGAATAGACCCAAAAAAAAACCCAAAAAATATTCATGATACAGTGAAATAAAAATAAATCATATATCAGCAGCCAAGATACCTTTCCAACTATCCCATAAGTTTTCAAAATATTGTAGTTTACCAGTTTGTATTGCAGCATATCTTTCAATATTGTATTTTAATTTAAAGTGACAAAGGAAACCAATCAAACATGGAATCTTATTTGACATAAGACAACAACAAATATATTGTTTCATATATATATACAGATTTATAGAATTAATGACTTTGTTATGAAATGACACTGGAAGTTGGCCAAGTATAATATTTGACATATTAAATCCAATTCTTTCAGAGGTCTTTCTATAAATTTTTAAACTAAGTTCACTCCACAAGGTATGTATTTTCTCACAGAAAATAAAATCATGAATTATTGTTTCCACATTATTTTTACAAAACCCACATGTGTCAGTAGTTTTACAGCGAATTACAGAATACCGGTAGAGTTTTCAATAGCTTGTTGGATTGCTCAATAGGGTATTCAATTTGGTCAGCAAGGTATCACATCAGGTTTAAATCTAGGTACTGTGGTTACCCAAGTGTAGATTGTTATTTTGCACTCAACCAATTCATTTGGCACAAAGAAAACCTCTAGAACACTCTCTCCTATTGTTAACTATTCTATCATAGACCTTTAAAAAGAATGTTCACCTGAACAGCACTGGATTCTATAGAGCATCAATTCTGCTTGGAGTAATTTGAATTTTGTTTTTCAAAAAAATGTAATTCAAAAGACATTTCTGAAGAAGAATTACGGAGATATTTTTTTCCTGCAAAAAATCATTAGACACATTTTGGTTCCCCAATTCCTGGTGCAACATACAGCTCTATATAAGAGTATTTTTGTGCTGTGAGTGCTTAATTAGTTCAGACTTTTATAGCAGTAATGTAGGACAACAGGGAGAAACAAAAAAGGCCCAAATGTGCAAATGTTTACTAGATTAACTCACTTTATCGCTGTCATACCTGAGTAATCACATGACCTAGATTTAAACCTAATGTGATACGTTGCTAACCAAATTGAATACCCTCTTGAGCAATCCAACAAGCTATTGAAAACTCTACCGGTATTCTGTAATTCGCTGTAATATTGATTTTTTTAAGGTAGTATCCAACTGGAAGAATTTTGTGTAAAATTCTAAATTGAAGCCATTGTACAGAAGAATCTTTGGTAGTTTTAAAACAAATCTTAAAAATGTCATATACAGTAAGATCTTCAACATTATAATCTGTTAGATCTGTTTTCTATCTGGTTACAGCAATTGGAACAACCACATTTTCATTCAAAACATTGTAAATAATTTTTGTACACTTTTCATGGAGTACATGTATATAATTGTTTGGGGGGGGGGGGGTGGTATACATGGATTAGGATTTCTTTTAACAGAAGTCCTGTCAATGTTAGACATTTTAAAAAACTTAAAAATTGCTGATTTAACACTGTTGTATTGCATTATACATATATTCTTGAGATTGTATTTACATTTAAATTCTTCATAACTTAAAAAATTACAATTTTCATCAAAAATCTTGTATGACTTTTACACCATTCTTGTACCAGGTTTTTATGAAAACATATTTATTTGCTATGATTGTACCACACCGGAGAGTCTGATTGGGTTAATATTGTTTTAAACCGGAGAGAAAGGCTCGTGCATTTGTTTTCTGTGTAAATGAGGTCAAAATCTTTAACCCTTTGCTGACACTAACAAGAGCGGATGTGATAGCAGAAAACACCTGGCCTGGCCCCATTGGCTTGGCCTCAAAGTTGGCCTGGCCTCACTTTTGGCCTCAAAATTGGCCTGGCCTAAAATTTGACCTCTTCAAAAATTTTTGGTCTCAAATTTATTTTCATATTTTCTTTACATATTTGATGATTTTATTGATATTTTATTGATTTATTTTCAATGCACATTCATGAAACATCCCACTTTGTGGCTTTAGTGTCTTATAGTGATAGTCTCTTAAAAACAATAGTTACAATTGATAATATGGTACTAACTATGCATAATTATGACTACAGGTATGTCAAGTAATCCATTCTAATAGATTTTTATTCAGTCTGTTTTAAATTCTAAAGAACTTAAGAATGTGTTTTTGCCTGCCATTGTATAACCACGACATTATTTTGTATGTATTTAGATTAAATTGCTCTCAGGATCGGACAATAGCTATGTAACTCTTCTTTTACCAACGACTTGTTTGAGAACAAAATAATTGAAGCCAATACTTGTTCTAACCAACATCAAAGGTCACAAAATGTTTTGCTTTGTTCAAATTCTGACAATGACAATTCCCATAGGAGAAAAATTGTTTCCTTAATATACAAGCAACACATGCATGAAACTCTATTCTAATCAGGAGGTGATGATTAATGACCATCACTGAGTCAAGTCATCGGAGGATTCAATGTGCAGTCGTTCACAAATGCCATTAATTAAATTAGACCGCGTGGAATGTTAAGTAGCAGATTAGCGACAGAAAAGATTAATATCGAATTTCTGCTGGGGAGGGGAATTTGGGCTTGATCGGTGTTGACAGGTAAACAGACTGCAAATGTTAAAGTGCATTAGACAGTGATAACAATTTAATGCTATGAACCAGTGTACAAATATGTTGGATATTGTTACACGCAAAAACTGAACACAATCTAATGATTTCACATCAGTTTATTCCATGAGTGTATCAATGCGAGGTTGAACAAAGACTGACAGAATTTTTTATACAATATATTAAATAGAAATAAAATGTCAAATTCCCAAGGACGGGATAGAGGTAATTAAAAGTTAAAACAAAGATTAATGTGAAAATGCCTAGCCTTGTTTATAACCTAAAATTTAATTGGAATTAAATCTGCCAAGTCCCCCGCTTTGAGCGATAAGGTGCGAAGATAGCGGGGAGAACTGTCAAAGCCTCTCCCCCATTCATAATTTACATCATTTGCTGACCTTACAAGAATTTGTAGAATTCTTACTACAATAAAATTAAGGTTAAAATTTACTCTTAACAGATATCAATCAGGCCAGTGTCTTAAAATGATGTTTAACTTTTAAATGGGAGATGGGGGGGGGGGGGGCTCTTAGTTTTAAAGTTAATGGCTTTGGTATTGGCATAATCTATTCCTTAACAATAGCAAGAGCAGTTCTGTACATGCATGTCATAGGTAATTTTTGTGTGTTTAGACATGGACAAAACTAATTAAACTTGAACAATTGGACACTTGTCATATATATTTTTTCATATGATTATTCCTTAAACATTAAAAAAGCATTGACTTTTTAATTTCTAAAAGAAATGAATAAAAATCAAACTAAATGTAAGAATTTTTTTCTTTTAAATTTGGGGCCAAAAATTTTTGAAAAGGGGCCAGGTCAAAATTTGAGGCGAGGCCAAAATTTGGGGCCAGGCCAATTTTGAGGCCAAAAGTGAGGCCAGGCCAACTTTGAGGCCAGGCCAGGCCAGGTTTTAGAGTATGCAGGAAACAACTTTGTTTTTCTAAATAAATAAACAACACATATCTCTAGCGAAAGACGTGTTCATGCTGAATCAGTTTATCAACTGATGTATGGCATGTAAACAAGACCGTGTGAAATGTTAACGACCGGTGTATGTAAGTAATAAATCTGACCTAATATGCAACTAGCGGCTAGTGATAGAAGAAATTGATTGTAACTGATAAAATATATGTATATAATTAAGGCGCAGTCGTTTATCATATTCGTTAATCTGTGTGCAGACAGAGACCAGTGAATCACGAGGCCATTCCTTATATCTGCTCTTGATAATGAAATTAAAACTGACAAATCAAAATAGGCCGTTTGCTGAAATTATCACATCAAGCCCAACCCTTGACTCTCCTAAGTGAAGGGATCAGACCCAGCTTTTTTTTTTACAACGTACAATTAAGATAGTGCTCGGACCCTCTCGATCCATATGGTATCTGTTATTTACATAATTTACATTAAAATCCAGGGACCGTATGTCGATTTCGCAGTAAAAAAAATTCAACATAGGAGTTTATCAGAACGCAAACCGTAGAAACACTTACAGGTATTAACTGGCTATATGAGGAACTACAGACCCCATATTGTATCTTTGTCAGTTACACTCTCTTCCCTAGTCTCCATGGAGATGACCTGACCCTAGCGAGAAACCAAGGTCATGTTAGTGGTCGGTACCTGAGCAGAGTAACATAATCTACTTTATTAGTCTACCTCTGCTATCTTTATCACATCATCACACCCCAGTACACGTGAAGATAACCGACAGTAAACGACCAGACATAGGACTAGCAAACAGTGGACTGCTATGACCCCCAGGAATGACGGACTACAGGAAGGAGTACTCCCCCGTCGTCACCTCCCTCAACACGTACAAGATCTTCCTCATCGGCGAACAGCTCAGGTCAGTCTCCCTCAGGGGTTAGGGTTGGTGGGAGGGGTCAGCCCTCTGTGGTTATATATCAGTGAAATGCGTCTCATTGTCAATATCTCAGTACACCCAAGATCTTCCTCACCGCAGAGCAGCTCAGATCAGACGGTCCCCGTCATGGGGCCAGGGTAGGGGGGGGCTAGTTCTCCCTTATCGGTGAGCAGTTAAGACTGGATGGTTCCCCTCGGGGGTCATGATATAGGTGGTGCTTGGGGGTTTAGTTCCAGCAGGCTTTATGTTAATAGAATGTTAAAGGCGCGCTGTACATTTGGGGGGGGGGGGGGGCGCGGGGGTATAATGCGTGGTTTTCCCCTTCCCCTTACCGAGTACCCTGACCCCATGAAAGGGACCGTCTGATGTTTTAATCACAGTCGAATAAATGAAATCGGCTTTGTTAGAAGTCACACAATTTAACCTTTTTGCACTTTTCAAACTTTTTCCAATAGCTATCATCCTTTTTTAATCAGAAAATTATTGTACGGGAAACAATGTTTTTTGCATGAATGTTTAATCGGTTAAAAGAATTTACTTGCAATTATTTACCAGAAGAATAAAATGAAAATTAGATATCTGTAGATATCGGTAGAAATAGATGTGTTTCCCTTGAGCAGCTGTTGAGTGCAAAGAAGACGCAATAAATTATTACTCAAAGATTTTCTAATCTCCAGCTTTAATCTTTTTCTTAGGACAAGCTTTTCAAATTGGCATCAAGGTACCAATGATCAAATTTTCAATATTGTAAATATAAAAAATAGTCTTTATACAAATGTTAATCGGATACTGGATAGTGGTATGATGAAATATTAATAATTGATTAATAATTGTATTAAATCACAGTGGCGTCGGAAGAAAATTGAAAGTAGGGGGAGGGGCTATACTTATCAAAAATCTTGACAAGCCAAAAAAATTAAAATGGAATATAAAAAAAGAATCTGGTATTTGTTATGTTTGTTGAGGTTCGTAATAAACCATCACTGCTTAATATTAAACCGAGTTATGGAAAGATAATATGGACATGCGTTTGGTTAATTATTGCTATTGTCCCTTTTTTATATATTTTATTTTATCAAATAAAATATACATGACTAACGTGAAATTTGTTCTATCCACAACAAAATCTCTGCTGTAAACGTAGACCTGTGTCTTTTAGGACTTGTATGAATGGAGTATGTCTTATAAGGGACCGGAAATACAGACTCAGAACGTACAGATCCTGTTTCCAGGGCAATGAGACCGTTGATTGGATGGTTCGCAGCAGACGGTGCGACGACCGTCTCACCGCCGTACGCATAATGCGCACTCTTCAAAAATGGAGCTTTTTTCATCATGGTGAATTCTTGAATCTAGTATATTGCAAAATTCTCACCATTTCCAAATGCTTGGATTCACTCTGTCAATTTCCTTCTCCTTTCTCTACAGTGTGCGATGACCACAACTTTAAGGATGAACTTCTATTTTATCGGTTTCGTCGCGATGATGACTCTATCGAATCTCAGAAAGATCTCTTACTCTTCTACAAAGTGCTCGATATTTACCACTCGTAGGTACTCCCAAGAGTTTTATGTACAATTGAGAAAAGAGAGTGTTTGATTTGTAATTCTTTTATATGGTCAATTCTATTTTTAATGATAATACCAATATTCTTTATCTTAGCATAAATACTTCAAAGAAAGGCATATTACGTGGCTACCAAGTGAAAGGACAGGTGTTCGATAGAGCTTTCATGGGATCCGCGTTCGTTGATTGGTTAGTCAAATCAGGAATGGTCGACACGAAGGAACGGGCCATAATTACGGGGAGGCAACTCCTGGAAAACGATATCATCAGACACGGTAGCATTTAATTATCATAATATCCGAAATAGGATTAGCAAACTAAAGTTACTACTTTATCAGGTGATTTTTTTTTGCTAAAACACCTTTGAAAAATTCAATTGTTCGAATTATATTAAAAAAAGAATTTTGACAGATTAGTGACGTCATTTTCTGTCGTCTGTAGTGACAGACGATCACCACTTCCGAAACGACAGCATGCTTCTGTACCAGTTTAACCTGGATCTGGACCAGCGTCGGCGGATGTCAGACGTCCTCATCCTGGACGACACCCGCCGGATGTCAACAGATTCCCGATCCTCAAATGAGTCTCAAGAAATCCCAGTCCGGACTATAGAGTCACGTGATATCGGTTTAAGTGGTAAACGAGAAGTCTTGTGGCATTGCCTGTGTTGATATTGTTATTGATGTTACAGTAAATAACAATGATATTTTTTTTAATTTTATAGATATTGAAAATACTGAAAACAAATCATCTGAAACAATAGAATCCTCATCCCCCATGCAACCAAAATCAGGTAATGATTGGAACTTTGTAGAGAAAAAAGAGACCTTTTTAGCAAATTTGGTAAAAACCACACTGAGTCTTGATATTCACGCTATTTCTTTTTTAGTGTTGTTACGTTATGAAACTGCAGACGACCTAGAATCTCCCGACACGCCCTACGTCAGATCCTGTCTCAGGGTACGTCTTTACAAATATTATATACCCTTGCCCTTCAACATCTTTATGGGTGGTAATGGGCCCATATGAATCTGAATCAATGGTTCTTTAAAAAAAATAACATAATTAAATCTGTATGATTCACCAAATTAGTTGAGATGTGAATTCGTAGGCAAGAGCTGAGATGTCCGATTCAGAAATAACGGTAAACCATATCGAATCACCGTATCCACTATACGTGTATTTTCTGCAGATTTTCAGCGACTCTGTGGGGTACGGGTTTGTGATTCGTGGGATCGGCCCTACCTATGTACAGACGGTGGACCCCGAGGGACCAGCAGCCGATGCTGGGCTCAAGGTAGTAATTCTAGCCTCTGATTCCAGTCGTAGTTAAGTAAACTAAACTGAACGCTCTCAACATGCACCATCGTCATATCCGAATATCCAGACAGTTAAAAACATTTGATCTTTTAGACGATATAGGCTCGACTGCACTGTCAATACTAATGTTGGTTATCACCTGGTCATTCGGATAAATACTATAAGAAATTTCCGTCAAAGTCAGGTTTAACTGTACCATTCAATGTATGCATGGGTCGACGAAATCTCAGCGAGACTCCTCAAGACTGAAAAGTTTGACGGACGTCGACGTCGAGACGTCCGTCAAATATTTTCATTCTCGCTGAGAATTGGGTTGACGATATACTGAATACATTGTGTAAACTTTGTTAAGAGTTGTACAAGTTGATTGTTTCAGGTTCGTCAGTACATATACTCGGTGAATGGTGAGAACGTTTTGCGGGAGGATCACCATACTGTGGCGCAAAGGATCATGGGAAGTAACAGGGACTACATCAACCTTTGTGTCATGTCTCACAAACGGGAACTAAAAGAAAAATGAACCCGTCCTATACTCATGACAGAACCATATGTCAAAGGATCAAACCGCACCCCAACAACTCTAGTCATCTTACCCCTTCTATTATATTAACTTTTAATTTTCAAAAAAATATATATATATAGTAACCATGGTAACTAACAATAAACAAATCTAATACAAACAAGGTACATAGATAAAATTGTTGGGAGAAAAACCTGCCATTGTACTTAACAAATTTTTAAAAGTTTTAATTTTGAAGATACATCGATTCTTGAACAGTGGTCTTACCAATAAACTATGCTATCACATCTTAGTTTGATGAACATTTGATTCAAGGATTGACTCTGTCTCAACAGTGAAGTATATGATGAAAATAACACACAGTACATTTTTCTTTTCTTGGCACCTTTTTTTTAGTTTATCCATCTCCTTGGGATTCAAGTATCATAAATGAATTCCAAACTAATCAATATGTCTTTCACGAGAATTTAAATCACAATTACTATGCTTTGTTTTTGGAAGCGTTTTGAGGCAAAACAATTTTGTAAATTTATTGGACCAATGTACAATAATTCTCATTTTGTTTGTTATGTTTTACTGTTACAGAACAACTGTCAATACTCACTTATAATAAAATACAAAACATGATTGACTTGAGAAGTTTATTTCATTTTTTATAGTCTCTGAGAGCAACATTTGCAGGTTTACAACATTTCCCTATGAATACATTCGTCTTGATAATCAGAAATATTTCTGCAATGGCTCTCCCAGTGTTCTCTCCATTTGACTGATGACGGATTGACACATTTTCTCTACTTCCTCTTCCTCATCTGCAGATAAACAAAATTTTATAGTAATACAGATAAACAAGACCTGTTTGCTGTATGATAAAACTTAACTAAACCAGACAACTTGAACTACTTTAATAACATTAGCATCAACCGTCGGATCGTGTGACCTCAAAGCTGGGTTAACAAACAACTACCGGTATTTACCAAGTTTGATGACATTAGAGATAGATAAGTCTTCATATTCTGATAAACAGACTGAATTTAAATGAGTTCAATGGATGCACCAATGTTCCTTCATACATTGGACTAAACCTGTACATTGGGGAAATTACTAAATAGCATTATGAAATATATTTTAATTCTGAAGATTTAGTGATTCTGATCTTTAGAAATACATTTCTCTATAAAAATGGATCCATACAAGTACACATACTTTTTAGAATTGCTGACTGGAGATAGCCCGGTCAACCACTCTACTGTGTAGTTGTATTAAAGTCATGTAACCCTTTATACATTATCAATCCAACTTGACAAGTTTAACTTACCCTCCATGAGTTCAGCAAGGAATGGAATTGTCTCTGGCAGTAATGGCATGTAGTCCTCCGACAACCTTTTGTGGAATTCATCCACCGCAATCAAAGCTGCATAACGTACCTTTAAATGTAAAAGCATAAATATTTTAACTTATTAAGTGCCAATTTCAGTTTCATATCCCTCAAAAACAATCAAACTAAGCAAAACTGTGAATTTTTTACTGATCATCTGGTGTACTATATCACTCAATGCGAATGATACAGAAATGTTGACTGAGGCTTTACCTGTGGTGAAGTATGGCGGGTCTTGAGCAGGATCTGATAGTTCAGGGTCTTCCAGAGGGAATCGTCCTGAGTCGCCACACCGAACTGTACGATACAGGGAACCAGATGCTCACTCACCCTCTCCTTGGATAACGTCCCATCGTCTACATTCTCCAGCTGAAATATTTAACATTTTACATGTACCTTTTATTTTCTACATTCTCTAAAAAAAAAATGCTAGCTTAGTTTCAATGAACTTACCCCTTCCTACCCAGCACAAATATATACACTTGCTGGTGCAGTAATGTACAGTTACAGCAAAAACCACTTACTATGAATTTGAAGTGGAGTAATTTTCATTCCCCAAAGTCTTGAATTGTTTTGTAAAATTGAATGTTATTTTAACAATAAATCAAAATTGTTTGTCCCTGATCTTCATTATAAAGGAGTTTTACTATGCATGTAAAATTGAATGGGATATTCACAAGAGCTTGACAAAAGCATGAATCTGATTGGTAGATGTCTGTTACCTGATCAACCAATGGCTGTAGCAGGGTGTCGAATCTCTCCTTGGTAACGAAGCCCTCTGTGTCATACAGGAAGCACTTGTACAGACAATCACAGACATGGACCAGTAACTTGTGAGCTTTCCTTCGTCCCTTTTTACTGGACCCATAGAAATCATTCCCTGTGTAAAAATTAAGGGTTTTTCAAGAAACTTTGTCATGCATGTTGAAAAGGGATTAAGGATCTGCATAAATAAATTTTTTATTTTATAAGAATCTGGATTCATAAACAGTAAAATTTAGTCCATCCATCAAAAGTTCATCATATTATTAGCATATCACTTCCGAAAGAAATTGCATATTTTTTATTTAAAGCTGTAAAAAGTTGTGGGAACCATATTGGAATGTTACCTGTAATTTGTTTGTTGTTGTCCTTTAACACCTGGGCCGCATGAACAACAATGTGACTGGCAAAGATTGTAAACAGACTCTGCATCTTCTCTGCCAGCCTGTAATAGATCAACACATCAACCACTGATGTTTCTGCACACTTATTCTTAATCATGTTGCTTTTTTATTACAGTAAAGTTTAAACTTTTTGTAAGGAGATTGTAACAAACCTATCGGCCATTTTGTAGAAGACAAGAATTCTGTGCCTCTGTTCCTCCTCTCTCTTGGCCCAATCAAACATCTATAGGAAAGATAACTGGTTAAATACACCTATATTTACTTTTGACTAGTTTCCATGACAACAGATTCAGTATACATGAGATAACCTACCTTGTAAAACATGGGTCTAAAAGTGGCCTCCGACAGCTTCATCACCGTGGTAACAATGGTGTCAATCACTGCATCCTCTAAATCTTCTACATCCCCCTGTATTTATAAAGTACAATAACGATTGTGATTATTCACTTAGAAAAGCAATTTAAATACAATGTAAATTAATAAAATATACACTTACAATGTAAATTAATGAAATATACACTAAAAATGATTTTTACGTTGGATCAGTAAAATATAGACAGGTGGCTTGGAATCACCTGTAACTGTAAGTGTGCATCCAGACAGGTAGAGAAGGATTACTGAGTACACTTACTGTGCGTCCCTACAGGTGAGAATGACTAACTGGTACCTGATATTCCAAACAGGTGGGATGAAATTACTCAAAATTATGACTTGAGAGTAAGACTTACCTGAGATTGTGACAGTATACTGTAGAAGCAGAAATATTCATTGAGGATTTAATTTCGTTATTTTAAATGTCAGTATAAATCAACAAAATTAAATCTGTGACGAATTTTTAACCAAAGTATTAATGAATACAAAGAAATTACCATATAACAAAATTAAATGCCAATGGAATTTTATTTGGTTCAAAAACAAAGAAATTTTGATCCAACGAAAATATGTGCTTCTACAGTATATACCTCCAGGCTGGTGAGTAAAATTTACCTGAGATTGTGACTGTACATCCAGACAGGTGAGATAGAATCCTTGGAGCTGAACCAAGTGACTGCTGAGGTCCTCTTTCTTCATGTGACTGACATGCTCTGTAAGCATGGTCATCATCGACTCTATCCCTTTCTGCAAACATGAATTATTCAATGATCAATGTCTGCTTGATGATTTATCTCTTTAAAACAAAAGTCTTTTTTTGAATTCTCAATAACAATTGACATTAAATTGTGACTCTTATCAACTTACTGGGCTGGTTGTCAGTAGCTTTTCATAACAGTCAGGTAAAATCCCGAGGAGTACTCGAGGAGAAAGGGAGGTTGCCATGGAGCTCCTACAACACACACAAATGATTGATAAATACCTAATAATATGCATTAAACATTTTCAACCATACAAGGTGGTTTGAAGAGAATATAGTTTATAGTTAAAATACCTGATAGCCTTGAGCTTCTGTTGAATGGGTGCTTTTTGTAGTGCATCTGCCTGGTTGCCAGAGAGACAACAGGTCTACAAGAATTAATGCACAGTTTTATAAGAGAAAACCTAAACATTAAGATTCTGTATGACAAACTGCACTGAAGTTAACAATCAATACATAGCACAACAAAGAATTAAGTTGTTTCTTATACTGTAACTAAAATAATTCATCTCAAAGTGAACTGGAGGTGAAACTTGTATTCTGGCATGATATCCAAGACCTCTTACCTGAGTGACGATATCCTGCAGGTAAGGGCTGAGGAACAGTGCCAAGTTCTCCATTACTTTCTGCACTGCTGTGACGATACTCAGGAGAAACAGTTCATTCCTGTGGGTAGCATTATGATCACATTCTCAAAGTGGTATATTAGTTAAGGAAAAAATCTATCTAAAACACTCTAACAGGAGTTGGGCTACAGGATACTGTAGTTCTTAGGGAAAGATATTTGCCAAGAACTCACCACAGTAATTAACATGGTTTAGAATAACTTGTGTAAATCTAAGCATTACAACTACAAAACATGTGTTGTTTCTACTCCAAAAATAGTCAATAAATTGTTAAAGTAATATTACGTGCCACAATAAAACTTAAGATGATAGAGAGCCCTGAGTAATGCTTCATTAGATAAGATGGTAGATAACCTCACCCCTCCAGCAGCTGGCTGTCCTTGAGACATGAGACAATCTTTGGCATGAACGTGGACAGTTGAGCGATGATGTGGGCCTTCAGCGAGCTACAGACCTCTGCGATACACAGCACAGCACTCGCCTGGAGCGACTGGTTCACGCCGTCACTACTGAATATTTCCACCGAAGTCTTCAGCACCTAAAAACAAAACAACAATGAATTATATTTCTTAGCCTTTTCCACTGAAGTCTTCAGCACCTAAAAACAAAACAACAAAGAATTATATTTCTTAGCCTAATGTTTGCTCTTGATAGAGTTTCAGGGAAAGATTTCAAAATGCATGATGGTGGCAGAATTCTTGTTCTTGTTAGAGTAGTATGGGGAGATTGCTAGTCCAAGAATTTCAGGACATTCACCTTGATGAACATCTGTGGATGATTGGCACCGATCCTTCTACACAACAACTTGAGGCTGTACAAGGCCGTCTGTACGGTGGTGACCTCTGCGTTCTCTGAGGAACATACACGTAACAGTCTGTCCACAACCCCCAGTAAGCTTGTCTCCTACAACAGCAGTATTTTTTAACAATGACATAAAGGAAAGCTTTAATCAAATGTTTGGAGAAAATAATATGAATTTGGTTCTTTAACCAACTCAAACTTAATGCTCCGAATGAAAAAATAAAGTCTAAGAGGTAAATTGTGCTGCCCATAATAGAGATGTACAAGGTTGAAGTAAGTGATTATCAGAAAATTGTTGTCCATGAGGGAGACAACTTAGTCCCACTAAGGCTGGGTCCGTTACCATGGTGTGCTCCTTCTGCTGCAGGAAGGAGTTGAGGAGCTCCATCGACTTCCTCTGGATGTTGGGGATGGAGTGCTGCATCAGATCCTGAATCACCTGAAGTAACATGGTCTCCGGGAGAAGTCCAACCACCTGTAAAACAAGGTAAGAAACTAATGATGGTGCAATCCTTCATCACTACAAACAACAGCTCAAATACTAGAGATTCCTTAATAAAAGTGAGGAATGAATATCTGCATAAAATTATGAGAAGCTACCCCTTACAAATTTTAAAAACTTATTTTTTTTATGGGTGTAAACAAAACCAAATTATGGTAAAAAGTCAATGCTCATTATTTTATATTCTTGTGATTAAAAAAAAAATTGAATCACAGACATACACTGTGTAACATATGGAATGTACAGTACCTATATCTATATGGTTTAAGAATTAGACATCGATATGATAATCAATTAATTTATATTTGTTAAACTTAACAGATTATCATACTTCAAACATAACATGAAAGCTCAAAACCTTAACAAGATAAAAAGAGAGAATATTAAGGGAATAGAGTCTGACCTTGTCAAGGAGGTCGTATATTTTGTGGGTTAGGGCACGGTAGAACTTAGCCAGGGTCTGATCCTCCACCCTCAGCTCTATCAGGGCACAAATGTAGGTCATGATGGTCTGTACCAGGTGATGGAAGCCAGAGGTTATCTCCCCTTCTTCACAAGCTGCCAACTGAAAAATTAAACCAGAGTTTTTAGTATGATACAAAATCGTCCTTGAATAGCAATTCATGTGGTAAGCAAAAGTATTTGTTTCCAAGGGAAAGTCTATAAAAGTAGCTACATCAGTAATTGTAATAAATGGAGGAAAGAAAGGTCTGCAAATTTTCCAAAATTCCAAGAAATACTCAAAGAAAAAATACAAAACATCTGATGTTGCAGAAATAACAGGTAACCATGACATTATACCTATTGATGAAGGAACCACATGTAACCCTGACAAACAATCCTATGTAACCGTGACAAAACACACCTGCTGTAGTAGGGTAGAGCTTGTGCACCAGGACAGCAGTAGTCGGATCGTCCGGTACTTGAAATGTCTGAGCTGTTTGGAGGTGTGGGTCTCCACTTTGAAGATCTCCACCCCATCCTTATTCTGTTTCCCTGGTTTCCTTCTCTTGGGTGTCGACTCTAAAAACATAACATGGTAAGTTTGTTATTTATTTGTACTGTGCATTGAAATTCAATTGTTTTAAATATTCTAACTGTATATGATTAAACATCATAATTCTTAAAATACATCACCAAAAAGACAAATTCTTGGATACTAGTAGTATTGGATGCTGACAATTTTTTTCTATTTATATGTGTATGAAATACACACAATATACCGGTAAATGAACTAAATAAATTGAGGTCCTTTACCTGTGGGTTTATCAACAGGCAGACCTGATACGTAAGTTATCATGGCAGCTATTGAGTTGATTTGTGTTGTTACAGAAAACTGGAATAACAGATTCAAGTCAAACTGCATCTCAGCATCATCTTCCTGCCATGAAAGGAATGAATAATATTTTGTTAAAATCAGCTATACATAAACTGGGGCACAGGGACTGTAAAGTGTTGGATATGTAACATCTGACTGCTGATCTTACCTCTGTGGGTTCACTAGCTGGACGGGTAATTTCATGCGCCATCTTTAGAAGGACACACCTCCACAGGAAGTTGTCTCCACCTACTATCTCCACCAATCTTGAGAACAGCATCAGGCGGCGGTGCTCCGGGATGTGGGTGTAAGCATCCACAAACACCTGCATCACCATGGTGATGACCTCCTCCTTGCTCTGACCTCCAGCGAGGGCCTCTTTCTGCTCACATGCCTGAAAAGTATGCAATGATTCATAGGATCATTATCCTTTTCCATAAAATCATTACCCTTCTTCAATTTTGAGGACAATATCTTTATAACTGGGTTATAACCTGCCACTTTTACCTTATTAATTAACAGTCTGTCTTACCGTAACTAAGGCAGGAACCACGGTCTCCAGAATACGATTGATGACATGGAAACTGTACTGGTCGTCATGGCGCATCACATTTGCTCCCATAAAGGTGAACACAGACATGACTTTGTGTAGAAGATCTTCCTGAAGGAAGCCAATCAAACATGAGAATTACTGGTGTTAAAATGTACAGTCCTTAACTGGTCATATTGAAAAGAAGAGTATGAAAGAAATCTTATTAATAATTAGTAATTAAAATATTGTGAAAAGAACAGAGAAAAAGAATAGTACTGGGAATATTTTGGATGCTGTGGACAGGACGAGCAGAGCTTTGTGATGCGTCTGTGGATTGCTGGACGTCCTGATGGCGCTCACTATCAGATCAATGTTAAAGGACGACTCCTTCTTCAAATCTAAATCAGAGACGACACAAGCTTATCATACAAAAATTTAAAAGTAAATTCTTGAATTCAGGTAACCTTAATGAAACAGTATACTAGTATCGATCTAAATTCATTCATATGTATTTCCTTTTTTTTCTTGAATTACAAGAAACTTACCTGGTACAAGTTGATGTCTGATGGCCCTTTGACACACTTCATCAACCACAGACAACAGCAGCTGCTTGATGTACTCAGCTGAGGCATGCTGGTCTGAGTTCAACACCCTACAAACACAATCAGTTCACAGAACAATGCACTTGTTACAATGTCAAGGTCATAGAAGTAAACAAACAATTGGCAGCGATGTTCAAGGAGTGAGACACTGACTGTTCAACACATACATATCTCCACTTAATTCAACTACAGCTGTTCCCAAGACTTACTCTGATAGTATCTTAAACAAGGTGGGTAAAAGCTGGACATAGTCGTTGATTTTTTTCTTGCTTTGAATGGTCTCAAGGACAACAACCACTCGCTGCCATGGCAACTGTTCAAAAATGTCTTCCTCTGCCTGTCCGCGTACATCAGATTTCCTGTAAAGTAATCATACAATGCTAGTTTTCTGCTATAAACACATACATGTACTAAACTGATGTGAGAGGAAGGGTTTGGGTGGTGGGATGGGGGTCAAGGTGTTAGTAAGGAGCAAGTCATGTGGCCCTTTACCTGTGTCTTTTGCGTTCTTTGACGGTGGAGGCTGATGGTGTTGTCTGCAGACATTTGTTGAGTTCCTCAATAACATGTCCACTCTCCAATACCAACTATTAAATCATGGAAGAATGAGAAATATAAAAGGCAGGTCAAAATTTGCTCTTTAACTTTAACACAGAATGACAAATTCTGTCTACAAGGCAATAGAACATCTTTTACATATAATAATTAATCAAGAGTTCTTGATAATTCTGTATTTACGAGTACACCTCATTTAACCTGACCATGTAGAGTCTCTAAAGATGGTACGTATACCTGTAGTTTGTGCAACTTACATGTTTCAGTGTCTTCTTGATCACTTTGACAGTGTCTGGAGACTGTGTTTTCACCCAGATATCAAACAGACACGACAAAACCTTGTGACGAGTCTCCGGGGTCAATCCTTCGTAAAATTCACCGCTCACCTGTTAATGGACAGGAGAAAACAATACCATGACATGTCTGTCACAGAATATTAAAAAATGATGATGTGACGCCATCTATTATACAGCTTATGTGACACTGTTCAAAGGACAAACATAGCATGTGACTTTCCCAAATCTGAATAACTACAGGAAAATTCAAGAGATTTTTAGCTCAGATGTAAATTTATTCATACATGATAAACTGCCACTTTCTTGAAAACTAGCTCACTTTCAAATAAAATTTTAATCTAAGTTGACACAATTTTCTGAGCAATTATAAATGCTTTCTATTCAATTATTGTATCATGTAACATGTGCTTGGCCTGACAAAGCAAGATAATTTTCATCACACTAAATGAATGTCTTAATATCCAGGTGTCATAACAGTGTTATATCTCAAAGACACCCATAGCTAGATAAGAGAATCAGACTGAAATTGTTCTCAGTACATGTACCTATATGTAACTTCCCTACATTGTTTCTGTACAATGACCAGAGAGATATTACCTGTGAAATCATCAGTTCTTGTACTTTTGTGACCGGGCTTGACAACATCTCTAGTACCAGGGTCAGTGCCTGGGGGTCAGAGTCCAGCAGGGAGCAGGTGTCCTGGGTGAACCTCTGGATCAGGAGCCCACAGCTATCCAGGACGAGGGGTGAGGGTCTGTCACCCTGAGCGGCCAGTAACAAGGACCTCAAGACTGGCAGCAGCTCTCCCAGAAGTTTCTAACAAGTAATGAGGTAAACATGTAGTGATTCATTTAAATCAGTAAAACATGCTTATATCCAAGTGCAAGACAATTTGATTCATAAGAAATTAAATGTGAAAAAACATAAAGTGAAGTCCGGTATTAGAGAGTGGATGAAGGGAAGATAACTCGTTCTCAATATAATTTGGGCATAGTACATGTAGTAGGAGTCCATGACATATTGCTTAATGTTCAATGCAAGTAAGTACAGATACTGAAATATACTATATTTGTTATAGATTTGATACATTCATAATGTATCTGAAGATTTGAGAAAAAAAATGTGACTTCCCTTTAAATGTAAATTCATTATAACACTGTTAAACAGTACCCGTATTTAACTGTTTTTAACTTTGTTACTTATATCAAAGATACAGAACAAACAATATGTAAACCTAACACTACCCTGTCGCCCTGTCTGGTACCTTGTTGTTATGGAGGGCGGTGACCTTTAGCAGACTGTTCCGGATGTACTCAGGCGTGGCCGAGTTCTGTAGAATGTCCACCACAACACTGACCAGGGTTTCCTCTGCCTTTTTACCTGCATGAGACCTTCGCTTACTCTTCTTTGGTTCGTTGCCCATTACAGCAAATACTGCCTAATTATGGAATTTACGATGGAATTATACAAACATGCAAGAAATAACATTCCATTAGTACGACTGTAAAACAAGTAAACCTTGATCTCAATGCATAAATGTTTGACCTTTTCATGCTTACTTTGTCAAAATTCAAGAAAGACAGTCAAAATCAAAATGAACAAACATGTTGGCATTACACATGTACATATATATTTCTTTCTGACCCATGTTCCTTGTGCTATTTTACCTGTTTTAGATATTCCTGGTCTGATTCAATCTCCACCTCACACTGCAATACATGTTTCACCAATGGGGCAAACATCCCAAGACCCGCATTATCCTTATCACTCAAAAGCTTCAGACATTCTATGGCGGTCTGACGAATTCCAGGGTATGGACTCGTCAAGGTTAACAACAGGTTTATTATGACTACAAAACATCATCATGTGTATTGTACATATATGCCAATTATTGAATGGTTACAGTATCTAGTAAGAAACTAGTTAAAACTGTCTGTTCTTCTTTTATTTCCAACTAACCTGAATCCGTGGCCTTGAACTTTGGATCCTGCATAAGTTGTTTTCCTACAAGTAAGGCCTGAATTTGTAGGCTGACCTTGACCCCTGAGCTTTCACTGAGATCATTACAATGCTGTGTCCACAGAGTTCCAAGAAACTTCATTCTGACATCATTATTCTTCAGATGCTAACAAAAATAAACATTTGGCAATAAATATATACCATCAATTATACTTTCAATTTTTTGGCAGCTTATCACTATCACTTAACAAATGGTACCTGTAAGAATTTGGCGACCAGTTTTCTATATCCCTGCCTACAGGGGGAGTTAGTAGACATAAGAATCAGGTAATCAAACAACCTCACAGTCAAGGTCAGAGCCTCATCATCAAAGTTCCAGTAATCAGCCTCTAAATTGAAAAATAAAGGATGTCTATAAATCAAGCCTGATAAGTTAGGGACATTGTTTACATACAGTAAATTATATCATCATGACCCAGTATGTAAAGACCAAAGGTATTTACCTGTTTTATCTTTGAAATGATCTGGAATCAGATTTATTAAGTCTGCAAACAGATTCAGACTGATGGCGTTTCCCTGTGTCTGGTGGAAAACAAGACTCTGACAGGTCTCTGTCACCATGGCAACAGTCTCCTCCCAATCTGATCTTGGCTGACCTTCAGGGTGGAGCTGATGCAGAAGATGTAGCTGTTTACCACACCAGTGGATTTTGTCTTTAGGGTCCGTCAGAAGTGTAATGGCTGTGTTGAGGAACATTGCTAGCTGACATTTAGATCTCAGACCATCTGCTGTCTTCACCATCTGTGTCAGAAATTTCTCACAGTCTGGCATTTTTATGACAGCAGCAGCTAACCATTCTGTCACATCCACAGAAACCCTGGCTAGGTCCTCTTCAGACATTGTCTTTTTACCTAATGCTTTCTTCTTCAGCTTCTGTGCCAAAGCTTTGATGACTTGGTTACTTTTAGCCAAGTTAGTCTCGCATAAATCTCTAAGAAAATTGACATCATCAGGTGTACAGAGCAGAAACCGTGGAAACAGAAGGAGGAGGACAGATGGCTGCAGCTTGGGGTCACACCCACACAGAACCACCAGGGCTTTGGTCCCCAGCTCTGACCAGGGCTGACACCGCAGGACAATCTTACCCAGCAGGCTGCACAGCTGGTCTCTGTCACTGAGCATACTCCATAAACTCTGCAAGTAGACGCCAATAATTCAGCCCCAGTGTGTAGGAGTTTTATTGAAGTTAAATGGCTATGCTATTTTTTTTTTATTTTAAATATATTGTTGTTGATGCTCATTTATTAACTTTCAACAATGATAAACCAATGGGGGAACATTATTAATCAAGACTAAAACACAACTTTTGTTGTTTCTTTGTTTGGGACTTGCATATCTTTTTAATCATGTGTTTGGATTTATAAAAATATAGTGTTTGAAAAATTAAAAAAAATAATGAAATCAAAAACAGTGGCAACTTTGACTTAAAAGACCTTTTTGATGTATTTTTTTTTCAGTGTGCATCAAACACAAAACAGGGCTTTTTTGACAATTTTTCCAAAGGGTAAAAATTATACAATGTAGACCTCGGAGTATACACATATAGATAACATGCAGCCTCTATCTTTACAGACCTGTCCCACATCAAGGATTTTGTCCACAACTTCACTGGAATCATCCGCAAGTCTGGTCATCAACACATCGGCTACATAGTCAGGGTCACACTGCAAGCAAGAACAATCCTGTAGCTTGTTTCTTGTGGTCTTAAAGCTAGCGCATTCAGTGGATATTTATAAACAGTAAAACACTGTCACAGAACACACTCATAACAATTCATGCTTACTTGAGAGACAGTTTCATTGCCTTTTAAAATTGTATTCTAAACTCATCAGATTAACACATTACATTTATAACAAATCAAAGTCACTTGTGACTGATACTCCACTATAACCATGTTTTACTGTATTTTGGCTCCGACTCACTACGTAGAGACCCCCATGTTCCTTACCTTGTCTGCATTCTTCAGCAGGTGCTGCAGGGCGCTGACTCGAATGGAGGGGGTCCTATGGTTGAGAGACAGGGTGAGGGTGCCCTCGATGTCTGACAGGTGCTGGTGTTTGACGGACAGCACGGACAGGTTCAGGAAGTCCTGGATCTTACCCCTCACTCCCTCGTCCTCCTCCCCCTCCAACAATTCCTGCACCGTTCTGTCCAACGATGTGGGGTACCTATCGATACATAGCTTAATGATTTACTAAATACCACTGAGGGGTACTTGTCAGATAAATAACCCAGTCCATCAGTAAATACCACTGTGGGTACCTAACAAATACATAACCCAGTCAATTACTAAATATAATGTGGGGTACTTGCTGTATACATAAAACAATACAAGGAATATGTTTTACTATAATTCTATGTAGTCTAATGGCACCTTGGAAGCTTGGATGAAAATAAACATGGACCTCTTATCTGACTTTCACCTGTCACTTATTATTTACCTGTCCTCCAGGAGCTGGACTGTCTTCTTGTGCTTCCTGCTGAGATCTTCCAAGTCATCATCATCATCAGTGACATTAGCACACATGAGATAGTTCTCTATAATTTTCCTGCAAACAAAATGGAAAAATTATTATCATTTTAAATCAAAACAGGTCTGAATTCCAATGATCACAGTGAGGTGAATGTGCCTACTTAGTGAGGCTGTCTGCCACCTGTTGACTGAGAGGGACACTGGACAGAAAGTCGTGGAGGAGATCAAGATAAGGTGGGGGGCTCGAGATGGCCTCTGTATCACTGCTCTCACTCATACTCATCTCAGAGTCCTGTTTCACAGCCATAACAACAAGTCTTTCCAAGAAAGCCAAGGTCAGTTTGTCACAAATACCCTCTGTAGCCATAGTCTTTAAGGTTTCTACCAGACCTGGCTGTCGACAGATGTGTTTAAAGGACCTGGTAAACAAAATTAAATTAGATTCAAATTTTAGCTTCACTACAAGGTGTGTTCACTGCATAAATAAAGTGACCAAACTTTGAAAAAAATGAAAATTAGCACCAAGAACCTTCAAAACACTTCAACGTAAACTAGAATAAAATAGTAAAATAGATATACTTTTTCTTATCATTTGCGTAGAGCTTACAGCTGTCTGACTTTGACATGTTAGAGTTTTTAACATTTTTGTTGTGTAGATAAGGATATTATCCTGTGCATACCTTGCTGGGAGATTTGAGATCTTCTGCTGCTGAAATATCAGCACTGCACAGGTCATAGTTTCTTTTTCAAGAGACAAAATTGATTTCTAAAAGAAGAAAAACAACTTCAGTTAGCTTCAGACACAACCTACCAACAGATGCATAATTCAAAACAAGTCATCAATTCTGCTAAATAGGTTAATAATATACAAAAAATCTCAACCTTAAATAGAGCAGACAACAACGTCTTTAACAGATCTCCCTGTAGGTTGGTCTTTGAGACAAGCTGACCCAATATCATGTAGGTGGCAGCCCTGTATTGAGCGACCTTTGACTTCAGACCGCGACTTAGGTGGGGGAGGATGGCGGCAATGAAGTTCTCGGTGGCTCCACCGAACTCCAGTGCCCCCACAACAGTGGACATGTAGAAGGAGAAGATAACTCTTAGTTTGTCTCCATCATCTTTCTTCACTATCTCCTGTTTAAGAAAGTTTTAAACTTTAGAATCATAAATGGATATGAATATATCGCACAATAATTTCCAAACAAATGAGTCATCAAACCATCAAAATAATGATACTTAATTTAATGATGTAAATGTTGATACTAGTTCTACATCTAGTGCTTACTTTGATACTAGTTCTACATCTAGTGCTTACTTTGATACTAGTTCTACATACTAGTTCTACATCTAGTGCTTACTTTGATACTAGTTCTACATACTAGTTCTACATCTAGTGCTTACTTTGATACTAGTTCTACATACTAGTTCTACATCTAGTGCTTACTTTGATACTAGTTCTACATACTAGTTCTACGTCTAGTGCTTACTTTGATTGTTTTGTACAGTCTCTCACAGAGAAAGGAGAGGAAGCCAGTGTTTGAGTTACAATGGTTGATCAAAGTCTGTCTGGGCAAGTGCACACCAGAGGCCTATAACATAAACATACATCTGTTGGTGATAACAACACATCAAATAATAAATTTCTGTTTAAAGGAATAAAGAATGAATGCAGGATTTTGCTCAATGTAAAAAAAAAAATCAAATATTTACTTGAATTGGAAGTAGCCAATCCCACTTAGTGGCGGTTTTGGACTTTAAATTTAGAAGTTGAACTGCTCGTATGAATATCTTGCTCTCATGGAATGGTAACAGGCAGACCATAAAGGCATCCATATTGTAGATATTGATATTGAACCTAAAGAGACAAAATGAAACAACTTTATTCACAGATGGCACAATTAGTAAGTTAGTGCTCTCTAGTCAAAAAATTAGCATAATTTGCTTTCAATGGATTTTTCATCAATTTTGATATGCTCCTTTGTACCTGAAAATCAACCACTCCAATGCTTTGTGTGCTGGTTTGAGTAAACAATATGGTGTTAGTCTCTGGAGAAAAGATTCAACTGTTTCATCAATCTGGGCATTCACTTCTGCTGTCTGAACACTCCTCTGGAAGGTCATGGTTGATTCACCGAACAACACTTCCTGATATGCATCAAAAACTGGATCGATAGCCTGCAACTCAGCTATCCCATTTGTACCTGATTAAAGAAAAGCAATAACCTTAGAATCACTATCAACCTGAAAGTATCCTAGTGATAATATTGAAGAACTGTGCAGGTTAACTGAGAATTTATTGAATGAAAAAATGGCATCAGATTCTCTGCGAGTTTCTTTGGGTAAAAAAGTATGCCATGTCAGTGCTATAAGGAAATCTCTGATTTTTCCCTTCATTGATTTCACTCGAACTTCTTTAAAAGGTAAATGTATTATCATGATGTTATGACTTGAGTTTGTGATAGAATGTAGAGTTGTCTAATTTTTTATGGTTAAATAAATGAAATCAGCATTTGAGTAAAAATATATTGGTATCAAAAACACACCCACCAATTGCATAAATGGCTTCTTTGTCCAATGCTGCAGCCTCCTTTGGATCGAACAAGAGGGATTTTCTCCTTTTATCTTCGCCATAAACAGCTCGAATGTGTGGCACTGCCAAGCGTTCCAACTGTTTTGCCAAAGACGTCATTTTTAGCTCTGTTGGATAAAAATGAACACAAAGAGTAAGAACATTTGACACACTGTAAAAATCCAATTAGAGGCCGAAATTGTCATCGGATAAAAGACGGATGAGCTTACTCTGTGTATTATTTCTCCTATAACTTTCTATCTTGCACGTGTTTTATCAATAAAATCATACTGGATATGGGGTCATACTAAAACACGCCTGCCGACGCCTGCCGGGGAAAACACGCCTGCCGAGAGAAAACCGCACGCCTGCCGTTTACCTGATAGATTATTTTAATATTTTCTTTGATATTTTATTTAACTTAACTAAATTAAGTATCATAATAACAAAAAGTTGACTTTATATTGATTATTTAGCACAAAATTAGCAAAAATGTTCAATGTTGGTAAAGATAGATAACTCTTACGTAGAATTCATACGCCTGCCGAGGAAATCTAGACGCCTGCCGTTTATTTGATGGATTATTTTACTTTTTTCTTTGATATTTTATTTCTTTCAACTAAATAGATGATAATAGAAATCAAAAGTTGATTTTATATTAATTAATTAACACAAAATAAGTAAAAATCGAGTAAGCTGATCGCTCTTACGAAGAAATCATACGCCTGCCGAGGAAATCTAGACGCCTGCCGTTTATTTGATGGATTATTTTACTTTTTTCTTTGATATTTTATTTCTTTCAACTAAATAGATGATAATACAAATCAAAAGTTGATTTTATATTAATTAATTAACACGAAATAAGTAAAAATCGAGTAAGCTGATCGCTCTTACGAAGAAATCATACGCCTACCAAGAAAATGTATACGCCTGCCGTTTATTTGATGGATTATTTTTATTATTTCTTTGATATTTTAGTTTACTTAGCTTAATAATTGATAACAGAAATAAAAAGTTGACTTTAAATTCGTTAATTAACACAAAATTGGTAAAAATCGGTAAAATAGATAACTCTTACGCAGAATGCATTCGCCCGCCGAGAAGAGTACACGCCTGCCGCTTTACCTGCTGGTGGATGATTTTAAATTTTTTTATTTATATTTAATGTTTTGTAACTTGATAAATGATCAGATTAAATAAAAATTAACCACATTTTTAAATTAACACAACATGAGAAAAAAACATGGGTAAATATACGCGGAATCCATACGCCTGCCGTTTACCTGAAGATGATTTAATATTTTTCTTTCGTTAGTATTTTATTTTACTGTACTAAATAGCAAGCATAGATAAAAAGGAAAAAAATTGCGAAGGGCTTAAAAATAAAGGGAAAACTCTTATGTAGAAATCTTACGACTAATATGCACGCTTGCCATTTTATTTATGTCATTTTTATTTGTATAAATTAATTTATGAATTACTTAAGATTGCTATATATAGACTTAACATTTTGCCTTATAATTATGTTCAAAACTTTACTTATTGCTGCTATTGATTCATCATATTATATGAAGTCGGGTGATACGAGTATGATATAATACATGTATGTATGTCATCCCTTTTAAGTTTGACAAAGTTTTGTTTTCTATCATAATTTAATATTTTGATTGCGCCTGTCACAGAAGCTTTTTATGATAGAAATACAGGGTAAGATTTATCAACACGTCTATAGATACAAAACGCCCAAGGAATATACATGTGTACGCTTTTACGCTTGTCGAATACCTATATTATTGCATTTAATGATTTTTTTCATTATTTTTTTTCTTCAGTCAGCTGTGTACATGATCATAGAATAAGAATGAAATAAAACTGTGTGTGTTGTAAAGAAGGATACTATTAATCAATATCATAACTTTTCGCTTAACGCAAAAAATTGATAATCTTGTATTTTTAAACAATATTTCATTAAACTTTACCAAGTAAATGAATAAAGACATAACAATTAGATTTCAATGATATTAAAACGTAACACGAAACGTGTGCATCAAGTATATTTTTTTCCGGGGGAGGGGGATTAGCATTTAGGTTTGTCCGGAGGGGGGGGGGGTGGTGTCGAGGCAAATATTTGGTGATTTTACTAGTATGTAAAAAAAATATTTTCCAAGGGAGGTGGGGACTCCGTCACCCCCACTTCCGTAAGAAATTTGTGTTTTACCGGGGGGGGGGGGTAACTCTACCCACCTCCCCCCGAGTAGATCCACTCATGAAAAGAATGAGTGAAAATCATTTACAAAGCCAAAGAAAAATTCTTAGATCTACCCCCCAAAAATTAATGAATGTTGACTGATATAAATATTTGATGGACGTTAATGAGTTATACTAACATTGTTATTGTTAGCAAGAACATTGATATTGAAATATCCTAATCTACGACAGCTTACTGATCACAAGGACCGATCTATGATACTGTTCCACGATCAAGTATGGATAAAAAATCGTGTTTTAAAAATGTTAACCAACAGAAATTGTGTTTTCCTATACAACGGCGTCGGAACCGGGGGGGGGGAAGGGGGGGGGTGAGCCCCCCCCCCCAACACTATTAATTTGCTTCCGACGCCACTGCTATATATGGAAACCCTTATGAGAAAGGAGAGGGCTTTAGAAATGTGGCGTGTACATACGTGTATATAGTTGTTTGCGTGTTAAAGGAAGAAATTAAGCTGTTTTCTTGCATCTCTATCTCTCTCCCTCTATCTTTGTCTCCTCTCCTTCTTTCACTTCCCCTCTCTCTCTCTCTCTCTCCTCTCTCCGTCTTTTCCATCCACTGCCCTCTCTTTCTTTCTCTCTTCATCACTGGCGTCGGAAGCAAATTGAAAGTGGGGGGGGGGGCTAGACTAATCCTCAGAAATATTGAAAAAAAAGTATTTCCCAAAATCATGGAAATCCTAATCCGGGGGGGGGGGGGGGGGGGGGGGGGGGGGGGGGGGGGGGGGGGGAGTATACATACTTCCAAAAGAATAAAAAACTTACTCACCCAAATTTTTTTCCCCCAAAATCATGAAATTCCTAATCCGTGGGGGGGGGGGGGGGGGGCTAGTATGCTTCTGAATCAAACTTCTCAATCTTTCAAGGTAAATTTAGGAACAATAATCTTTCCTGCGAGAAAAAGTAGGGGGGGGCTGAACCCTCTATCATGCTATGTTTCTAATGGTTAGGTATAACTTTGCAAAAAAAGTGGGGGGGCTAAGCCCCCCCTAGCCCCCCCCCCCCCCCCCGGTTCCGACGCCTATGTTCATTAACGGAAACAATTCAAATATCAAGAGAAAAAAATAATAATAAATGTAGTTGCACCTGCGTTCAACTGTTCTAGTACATGTATTTTTCAATAAAAAAAACTTCAATAAAAATATGGAGAAAACTGCAGCGAGTCGGTAAGCGTAAGACATTCACATTCCAAATGTTCGACATCTGAACGTGGTGGTTTTTTTCGGTTTTAATTTATTTCATGAGTAAAAATTTTCTGAGTCAAAAATGAACCCGATATTCTATGCAGATCGGTTGTCTTTGAACTTAATGAACGTAAAATATCTTCCCGACAATTTTTATATTAATCAACCATACTGACTATAATTAATCGTAGGTCGTGGAGGTTTTGATAAAAAGAAAAAGAAAAAGAAAGAATAATGCATGCATTCGTAATTATTGATTCTTCAATGTATATGTTACATTAAAGTTTTAAAATTCAGAGAATTTAAAACTATCTATAATGTTACATTAAAGTTTTAAAATTCATAGAATTTAAAACTATCTATAACAAGTTATAGATAGTTTTAAATTCTCTGAATTTTAAAACTTTAATGTAACATATATAATCATACCATATGGCTTACAATATCATTCACTTCACTATCCCTCAAACGGTTACACTCACAGTTTTGTAAATAAAAAAACGGGACCACAATCTGAACATGCACATACAAATTAATGTATTTTTATCTCATTTTATTACAAATCATGTACGAATAACAAAATAATTTACTCATTATGTTCTTTGCTATAATATTTTGGGCGAATCGGGGTTGGGGCTACATATCCAAAGATAACTAATGATCGTTGCTCTACTGATACACGTGTATACATACACGTGTTAGTTTCTTGTGTATTCTGTGTGAATTGAACGGGTTTTTGTCTCTTAAGAAACAATAGACCTTACCTACCTGTATATTGGAAGACGACCGTGAAGCACACACCTTGTACACAAGCCCCCTTCTCTCTCTCTCTCTCTCTCTCTCTCTCTCTCTCTCTCTCTCTCTCTCTCTCTCTCTCTCTCTCTCTCTCTCATGTGTTTTAGGTGACTGAGAAAAATAGTTATGAACGAGTCGATCTTCCTAAGTATGGATACTATGTATAGCCTTTGAACTTATACCTACTTATCAGTAAGTAAAAGACGCGATCACCCGTGGGTATCCGACGATGTATATATCCTCGAGAAGCTTATGAAATATGCAGAAAAACAAAACTTATTTTGTAGGGGAAATTATCATTCATTATTATTTACGAGACAGTCCAGGCTTATATAATAACCAAGAATATTGACATGATTTGAATCACTTTACAACGTTAAACCAGGGTTCTTTTTTTTCTCCATTAAAAACTGAAACCATAAATCGTAAAATTTTAACCCGGTCACATTTTCATCAGCTTGGGAAAATGAAACGAACTTAATACTGAATGATAGCCTCAAAATATAGCATATACTGAACATGAAGCTGCAATAATTATACCAGTATATTGATTGTGAATATTGAATCAACATACAGAGTTCTGCTTTGATTTGGTAATTGCATGCTCTATAAGTCTGCTTTTTTTCTTCTACGAACAGAATAAGTCATCACTGGAAGGTTAGGCGTGTATTGGGTTTCAAAAGTCTATAGTGGGGTATGATTGAGTCTATGTTAGATTTTCTTTTTAGAAAAAGCCGTTTTTTTTAAATATTCAAACTGATACCCCCCTACCCCTCTTTCCCATGAATGGATAATTATCCGCTACACTGATATCATGCAATGTAAAATTTTGCTACTGGCTTATGAATGTCCTGTACATGTAAATATTTGATTTTAAAAAACACAGCGAAACAGAATCAGAATCTAGAGATTTAGATATAGTTTGGTGAACTAGGCAGTGAATGTCTTGAGATGAAAAAGTTTTCAAGATGTAAACAGTTACAAACATTGTACAGAACTAATTGTGTACGAAAATGTAAATGCACTTTGCTTAAAAAGTCTAACCTTTCCCCATATACATTTACTAGAATTAATAATTTAGGAGCATAACTATTTATAAAATCTGGAATGCTTACACAATTTAAGTACGCTATCCTGTTTGTTTAAGAAATACATTATATAGCCTTCATACACGGATAAAGGTTATGCCAGTCCACTTCTCTAAAGAAATGAAATTGTCGAATTGCATCTTTTGAATTAATTGAGTTGATGTAAATATTAATTTCCATTACATGTCTTGAATTTTGTATTTACATGTTCACCCAACACAGTATTTACAGTTTGACTCCATACGTATTTCTGTACTTAGTATAACAGTGCATTAATTATATATATTCACATCAGTATACTTTCCTTCTTATTTCAGACACCTCTTTTAGATCGTATGAATATATAACATAAAATATTTTGTTTATACGTAAAATACATGCATAATTTAAGGGTTCATCGAAAAACTAGAGACCATCTTTAATCTTAAAATTCGAGCAGAGACATACAAAAGTCATGTACATGTATATCATAACAGTACATATGTCCCTGATTCGAGTTTGTAATATATCTTTAATTAATTGCAACAAAAGAATAAGGGTATGAAAACACTAATAAAGTATAACGATAACTATGTAAAAAGCTGATGTTTTTCAAGAAATAAAAATAAAAGACATGGATAAATGATTAAATCAGCAGGCTTACAACTCAGTGTCTCGGCAGGCGTAAGCAGGGTAAGAACTCTTTGTCTTCTTTACAGAATTTGAACATTTTTAATAATACTGTTCATTAAACAGCGAATACAAAATAACATTTTATTTCTTTGATCATGTATTTAGTTAGGAAACATAAAATATCCAAGAAAAAAAAATTATCAGATAAACGGCAGGCGTAAAGATTTTCTCGGCAGGCGTATGCATTCTGCGTAAGAGTTATCTATTTTACCGATTTTTACCAATTTTGTGTTAATTAACGAATTTAAAGTCAACTTTTTATTTCTGTTATCAATTATTAAGCTAAGTAAACTAAAATATCAAAGAAATAATAAAAATAATCCATCAAATAAACGGCAGGCGTATACATTATCTCGGCAGGCGTATGATTTCTTCGTAAGAGCGATCAGCTTACTCGATTTTTACTTATTTCGTGTTAATTAATTAATATAAAATCAACTTTTGATTTGTATTATCATCTATTTAGTTGAAAGAAATAAAATATCAAAGAAAAAAGTAAAATAATCCATCAAATAAACGGCAGGCGTCTAGATTTCCTCGGCAGGCGTATGATTTCTTCGTAAGAGCGATCAGCTTACTCGATTTTTACTTATTTTGTGTTAATTAATTAATATAAAATCAACTTTTGATTTGTATTATCATCTATTTAGTTGAAAGAAATAAAATATCAAAGAAAAAAGTAAAATAATCCATCAAATAAACGGCAGGCGTCTAGATTTCCTCGGCAGGCGTATGATTTCTTCGTAAGAGCGATCAGCTTACTCGATTTTTACTTATTTTGTGTTAATTAATTAATATAAAATCAACTTTTGATTTGTATTATCATCTATTTAGTTGAAAGAAATAAAATATCAAAGAAAAAAATAAAATAATCCATCAAATAAACGGCAGGCGTCTAGATTTCCTCGGCAGGCGTATGAATTCTACGTAAGAGTTATCTATCTTCACCAACATTGAACATTTTTGCTAATTTTGTGCTAAATAATCAATATAAAGTCAACTTTTTGTTATTATGATACTTAATTTAGTTAAGTTAAATAAAATATCAAAGAAAATATTAAAATAATCCATCAGGTAAACGGCAGGCGTGCGGTTTTCTCTCGGCAGGCGTGTTTTCCCCGGCAGGCGTCGGCAGGCGTGTTTTAGTATGACCGCTGGATATGACCAGAGCTTGAAAAACTGTAGAACCAATACTGATGAAAATTCCGGATGTTAAATTTTTTTATAATCAGTAAAATTTGTGAAAAGAATTCAATACATGGTAATAAAGTAAAATAATGCTTTCTATATATCTTTAAATAATCAAATAAATTACTTTAAGTACATATTTTGTAATTTTTTAACGTTATTGAACAGACTTCAACTATGTACAACTTGGTCAACATCTGTGACACCAGACAAGATGGCGGAAGACGGAGAGATTGACATCGAAGGAGACTTTGAATTTAAATTAGAGTAAGTTAAGCTTTAAGTCTCATTAGCCATTTATATTTTTTGTAAAGATTGATTGAAACGAGTTCGCTTTGAGTGATGATATTGTCACCATGCTGTCTGTTTGAGTGACGATCCAATCGAGTATTTTGTCAACTTTTGTTCATTGTTAAAAAATAAACATTTTCCAGAGACATAAATAACTGTTATTTATGTCTCTGCATTTTCATAACAGTTTATTTAACTCACCATTGTGAACTTGCTTTGACTTTCATTCATTTTTTAAAGAGAACAATAATACATCTCACAGTTGTGTCAGATATTGTTAGAGGACTCTGTCAGAATTATAAGACAAGCGACACTGTTGATATCATGAGACAACAGTCAATTAGGTTAACTTATTGGCATAAAATTATCAAATATTTTAGGAATGTCTACATATGTTATTCTATTTGATAAAACTTGGGGCAGTTTACACAAAACAAACGTTAAAGCGTTCATAACAAAGTGTCAATAGTTGCGTTTTCAAAGTTATGCTCATATATTATATGTAGAAGTTCAAGTTCTTCGTTGGAATTCAGTTTTCTTCAGCTCACTCAAAACATAGGTCACATTTGAAAAAAAATGATGTTTTATGAGCATTTGCGCATATTTTCAAGTTAATTAAAACAATTAATTTGCATGTTTCTGTGTGTAATATTTTGACACAAATATGCAAGTTATGTTATATAATGGACACTGTGAGCTGTTATTTCATTCATTATTTGTTATAATCATGATATTATTATTATTTTTTTTAAATGTATATGCCCCCTAAGGGCCCTTGATTGGTGAATAAATAAATACATATAATGGTCTATGTTTTTCAACAAAATAATTAATTGTACCACTTCTCATCTCATACAAATCGGATCACAGTATTCTAAACAAAAATCTAATTTAACATCAAATTTAGTTTGGAAAGGAACTCTATTTTATTTTGCTGAATTCTTGGACTCTGTAAAGCCAGAATGTGAGGGTCATATCTTATTAGAACCTTTGTGGTTTAACGAGAAGATCAATGTGTAAAATGATTATATTTTTTACAAGTCAGATTTAAATCATAAGAAAAGTATCGAAGTTTGTCTTTATCCCTTTTAGATCTAAAAACTGAAATAGTCATATTAAATATCAACATATTGGATAATTCTAGGTATAAGATGTGTCACCTATTCCCTTGCAAATGGGAATAAGGAAAATCACACATACATAACTCCTTGCAATCAACTTTTGCAAATCTAATTGGTATTAACAAACTGGAAAACTTTATTGAATCTGAAAATTCTTATTTAGAACACAAAACTTTCACTGTCATTCCTTGATAAGGGACAGGTACCCAGGAAGTGACAAATATGCATATCACCTTTTGAGCCATTCAACCCCAATATGCTGAAAGGATGATGATGATGATGATGATGATGATGATGATGATGATGATGATGATGATGATGATGAAAACATAATTTTCCCATTTATTGACTTTATTCTTTAACCAATGCCAAAATATCTAGATTAATTTGTTAGATGATTGAAATTCAAGTTTTACATACAATGAAATAACAAATTACCACATCCCAATCACGAGGTTAGAATACATGTGAATAAGTTCTCCTTTTTCTTACTGATTAAGGTAAACTTGACCATGTCACAAGGGACAATAGGTACCTTTATCTTGTCGTTTACTTATAGATGTCTTCTGTAGATTGTAATTTAGTTCTTAATCTACTTATAGCGTGGACAGTGACATATATGATGAGCTTCCCTCAAAAAGTGCCAACTTGCTGCCAGAATACACAAACCCCGCCTGGATGCTCGAGCAGGTTAGTGGTATATGTATTGCAGTCATCTGTTTTTTGGTTGTTGTTTTTTTAGCTATCAGCTGACTTTGACTTGCAGAAATTTGAATGTTTGTATGTTCCAATACTATAGGTGTACATGTATTTTTAAAAAAATGTTCATCTTTATCACTCTAAAAATTTAAATCAACAAATGAATAAATGCCTCAGAAGTAATTGATATTGATGTACCATTACTATTAATGTGAGCTGAATGTTTGAATTTAGGCTCTACAGTGAACTGCACACATTGAATAAAAAGCTGATAATGTAAGGTGCTTGAAATGTGAGGTTGTAAAGAGGTGGGGGGGGGGGGGTTTCAAATATGTTTGACATGAATAAAGTCTTGCTATTACAGGGCTGGACTATGGATACATTCGATGAAAAGTCCAAAGCAACAATTGAAAAGATGCTTCAGGAGGAACAGTATCCTATTTGCACAATAGCAATGTACTGTCTTTGTGTGCTCAATGTTTGAATTATAAAGTACACACATATACACATACAATTACATTTCAAAACCAAAATAAACATCCAATGAACATAAGTTCTAAACTCAATATTCCCTCTTTTAGTTCCTACTTAATTGTAATGTACCTTACTGGTAATATGTATTAGAATAAACTGACATGTATGACATGTTGCATTTCTGTCTTTTCATTGAATCTTGGGCTATTATGGATCAGCTACCTTAATTAAAGTATTTACATTAATAATTATGATATTCTTTGATTTAAACTTTTAATTGTAATACATGTACATTGTAATAAGATATAAGTACAAAAGGATCAGACCTCTGTTTACACTTCTGCATACAGAAGCACATTACATTCTTGTGTGTTAGCTTTGGAAAGCCTGTGAAGTATTCAGTTAAACCTTAACTTGAATCAGCTATTACACAAATGGCAAGGGAAGTCCGAGACGAGTGAAGAACCCACGACTGCTGTCCAAGAAGTCTCAGATACAGAAACAGCCATGGACTGAAGACGAGAAAATCATGTTTGAAAAATACTTGGTATGGCAAACATTTATCATAAGCATGCTTATTTTGATTTTGAAAGTACCACACAATTTTTTAACTTTTGTTCAATAAAATATAGGAAGTGTTTGGGAGAAGCTGGTCAAAGATAGCTGAACTTATGCCAAATAGGACAAGTCTGCAGGTCAAAAACTACGCCCAGCAATACTTCAAACAAAAAGTAAGTCACTATGAAACAAAGTAAAATGTTTTTGTTATTATAACTGTAAAGGACTATGTGCGGTATGGTCAAATACCTGCCCCCGATTTCAACCAATTTTTAAATAGTATCGTATAAAAATGAAATCTTCACAAATTATTGTAAAGACGATGCCTATAACTTTAATCTTGATTTTAGTCATCATTGCTCACTCCCTGTTTATCTATGACGTCACCTAAATGACCTAATTCCCGCAAATTTGCAAACAAATGAAGATTTTCTCATTTTTGCTCTGTATTTTGCAATCGGAAGTATAGAGCGCAGGTCTGCTCAAGTGCGATTTTAACATATGTTCATCTTCAGATAGTTATACATATTATACTAAAAAATGGTACTTGAGCAAGCCTGCGCTCGATGTTTCCCAGTCGAATAACCATCAGAAAACACCCATATTTTGCTACAAAACATCAATTTATCAAAATAATGCAATATTCATGACGTCATTTCTACATTATGACGTCACTGTGGTGATAACCTTTTACACCTTTATTTCCAATATGATTTTAACTATCTTTCACCTTATTTTAAAGCTCTTTCTAAAACTTTGATTTTGGGGGGCAAAAATTGCATAAAACCGACTTAGTCCTTTGGAAATTCGGGCAAGATTGAAGATTTTGACAAGTAAACAATAACTAAAGATTCAGTGTTTTAAGTTTAGTTATGGTAGAATCGGGCATTAAATTTCTTAACATCTCCATTTCCTTCATGTGCTATTTGTTACTTATTAAATGTGAAAAATATTTTACCGTTTAAAGTATCCATATTTACAGAAGTGGCATACATGTATATGTCTTAAACTGCAGGATTCTGAACTGATATTGTAATGATTATGTACCGGTATTGCTTTAGGCAAAGGAGGAAAGTAAACCGATGGAGCCTTGTGTCAGCCTATCTACCGTGCCTTCAACGTCCAGCGAAGCGGACAACTCTGTGAAAGATGTTCTATCCCTGGTCACCACAGCTCAAACCACAGTCACCACGGTTACCAAGCAGGGGATCTCCTCCCCAAGCAAAGGCAGCATGCTAGCCAAAATGCTGATCAACCACAGCGCCTCCAAGTGCAGGGAGACCAGTAAGCCAGGCAACCAGGGTAGCCTGGGAGTGCCAAAAGTGTCTGAGTCTCTAGGAAGGAAGAGAGAGACCACAGCAAAGTCTGTCCATAAACCCATAGTTACCAAACATAGAAAGACAGAGACTGCCCCTAAAGTACCGAGCAAAGTCCAGATAACTGTGAACCCTGTGTCTGGGTCAATCTCAAGCACACAGTCCATGCCTAAGCCTAACCCCTCAAGTCTCCAGGTGGTCACGCTCTCCAGCAGTGGGATCGGACAACTAAGTCCATCGCTGGAGTCACGTCTACAGCAGTCCACCGGGGTCATAGAAAACCTGGACCGCTTCTGTGCTGTAGCAGACATTGTTGCAGAGGATGAGGATGAAGATGAGGATGGAGAGATAGACATAGAAAATGAGGATGAAGAAAACCCCATCCTTAAATCTCGATCCGCATCCCCAAATTCAGTGTATGAACAACTTATCCGTGCTGCCAATCTGAACAAATCACCGGAGAAAGTCAGAAACAAGGAGGTTCTGATAGAACCTGAAAAATCTCCAGAGGTTGCATCAAATCAAAATGAGGCTGTTTCCCCACAGAATAATGAAAAAGAGGCTGAAATGATTCAGGACACTCCAGATATAGCCCACGAACTCTACAAGCAAAAATCAAGTGAGTAAACTGGCATGCACAAGAAAACATCTTCAAAAGTTGCAAGTTGGTTAGTGCCATATGGTGTCACAAATAAAATTTTTTTTTTTTTTTTTAACAGGCAATAGTGTTGTGTTGTGGAACGGTGAGGTAATGGATTTACCAATTCCGACACAGGAAGTAGTCGTAGACCAGGAACTGGTTACAGAGGAGGAACGTCATATCCATGCCGACTTTTTTGATGGACGACCATCTAAAACTCTGGAACGTTATTTAAGAATAAGAAACTATATTTTAGATACTTGGTAAGAATATCAAATTGGAATTGGTAGATTTGCTGAAAGAATATATTTTCTTTGAAAAGTCAAAAAGTCGCCTTTATTTTACCCTGATGACACTGTAACTTTTAAGCAAATACAAAAAGTTTTATTTCAGTGTATATTTTATTAAATAATTGATGATTTTTGTCTTAAAAGGAAAAAATGTAAACCAGGGTACCTCAACAAAACATGTGTCCGACCTGGACTGAAGAATTGTGGTGATGTCAACTGTATAGGAAGAATTCACACCTACCTGGAATGTATTGGGGCCATTAATTTTGGTTGTGGTAAGTACTTTAAGGACAGGCGACATGTTCCGAGATTTTATATAACACTTTTTTTCTGGAATTTGTTATTGATTTACATCTACTTTGACAAGCTTTCTTGCAAAAAATTAGGCCAATAGGGTACCTTACCAGGCATTTGTGCGAGATACTAATGTATGCAATTTTCTCTTTAATCTTATTAAAATTTCAAATTTATCTCCAATCGTAGTAGAGCACAGAAAGGGGCATAATCAAATATGTCTTTTGAAACCAAATTCGGTTAAAATCAGGATTATTTTTGTTGGAAATCTTTATTACGAGGAGATACAAAAAAGATGCACGAGGAACGTGTCGTCTGACCTTAAGATATTAAAACACCATAATTTATTTTCAATGTATGTGATTATTGCTATAAGGTCAAGTTGAATTTAAGAAATTTTAAGCTCTTTTTTTCTTTGGTAACTATTGATCTTAAATTAACATATATATACTAGGATTGTGATATTTAGAGCAAGCCTTTGAAATTAACCAAAATGTTTAGTATTTTGATAAAAAGCAAGCCAGATAAATTTACCAACAAATGCTGATAATTTGATATAGAACAAGCCTGTTACAACCAGACATCAAAGCCGACCCTACAGCTGTGCAGAGATCGACCTTCACGGGACGCCATTATCAAGGTCAACTTCTCCAAGCTGGAGTCCATGGTGAGTGAACTGTTGGGGGAGCTGTTGATTTGATCAAGTTTTAATTCTTCTTAAAGGGATTTGGACACAGTTTGAGCTCAAAATTTTAAATGCTATTTTTGGTGTTTTTTTTGCATAGAATGGTTAAAAATGGGTATTTTAATGCCTCATCATAATTTAAAAGTCAAATATTGATGTTATCTGAATTGCAGCGACCAAGAAAACGGAGAATAAGGAATGAGTATGGACAGTGGGTGGATGAAAAGGAGCTACAGGGTAAAACTATACAGGTAGGGAGCTACAGGGTAAAACTACACAGGTAGGGAGCTACAGGGTAAAACTACACAGGTAGGGAGCTACAGGGGAAAACTATACAGGTAGGGGGCTACAGGGGAAAACTATACAGGTAGGGAGATACCGGGGAATACTGTACAGGGAGGGAGCTACAGGGAAAACTTTACAGGTAGGGAGCTACAGGGGAAAACTATACAGGTAGGGAGCTACAGGGGAAAACTATACAGGTAGGGGGCTACAGGGAAAACTATACAGGAAGGGAGCTACAGGGAAAACTATACAGGGAGGGAGCTACAGGGAAAACTATACAGGGAGGGAGCTACAGGGAAAACTATACAGGTAGGGGGCTACAGGGAAAACTATACAGGGAGGGAGCTACAGGGGAAAACTATATAGTGAGGGTGCTACAGGGGAAAACTATACAGGTAGGGAGCTACAGCAGTAGGGAGCTACAGGGGAAAACTATACAGGTAGGGTGCTACAGGGGAAAACTATACAGATAGGGAGCTACAGGGAAAAACTATACAGGTAGGGAGCTACACGGGAAAACTATACAGGGAGGGGGCTACAGGGAAAACTATACAGGTAGGGAGCTACAGGGAAAACTATACAGGTAGGGGGCTAAAGGGAAAACTATACAGGGAGGGAGCTACAGGGGAAAACTATATAGTGAGGGTGCTACAGGGGAATACTGTACAGGTAGTGAGCTACAGGGGAAAACTATACAGATAGGGAGCTACAGGGAAACACTATACAGGTAGGGAGCTACAGGGGAAAACTATACAGGGAGGGGGCTACAGGGAAAACTATACAGGGAGGGAGCTACAGGGAAAACTATACTGGTAGGGGGCTACAGGGAAAACTATACAGGGAGGGAGCTACAGGGGAAAACTATACAGGTAGGGGGCTACAGGGAAAACTATACAGGTAGGGGGCTACAGGGAAAACTATACAGGGAGGGGGCTACAGGGAAAACTATACAGGGAGGGAGCTACAGGGAAAACTATACTGGTAGGGGGCTACAGGGAAAACTATACAGGGAGGGAGCTACAGGGGAAAACTATATAGTGAGGGTGCTACAGGGGAAAACTATACAGGTAGGGAGCTACAGCAGTAGGGAGCTACAGGGTAAAACTATACAGGTAGGGAGCTACAGGGAAAAACTATACAGGTAGGGAGCTACAGGGGAAAACTATACAGGAAGGGAGCTACAGGGAAAACTATACAGGTAGGGGGCTACAGGGAAAACTATACAGGTAGGGGGCTACAGGGGAATACTGTACAGGTAGTGAGCTACAGGGGAAAACTATACAGATAGGGAGCTACAGGGAAAAACTATACAGGTAGGGAGCTACAGGGGAAAACTATACAGGGAGGGGGCTACAGGGAAAACTATACAGGGAGGGAGCTACAGGGAAAACTATACAGGTAGGGGGCTACAGGGAAAACTATACAGGGAGGGAGCTACAGGGGAAAACTATATAGTGAGGGTGCTACAGGGGAAAACTATACAGGTAGGGAGCTACAGCAGTAGGGAGCTACAGGGGAAAACTATACAGGTAGGGTGCTACAGGGGAAAACTATACAGGTAGGGAGCTACATGGAAAACTTTACAGGTAGGGAGCTACAGGGGAATACTGTACAGGTAGTGAGCTACAGGGGAAAACTATACAGATAGGGAGCTACAGGGAAAAACTATACAGGTAGGGAGCTACAGGGGAATACTGTACAGGTAAGGATCTACAGGGAAAACTTTACAGGTAGGGAGCTACAGGGGAATACTGTACAGGTAGTAAGCTACAGGGGAAAACTATACAGGTAGGGAGCTACAGGGAAAACTATACAGGTAGGGAGCTACAGGGGAAAACTATACAGGTAGGGGGCTACAGGGAAAACTATACAGGAAGGGAGCTACAGGGAAAACTATACAGGGAGGGAGCTACAGGGAAAACTATACAGGGAGGGAGCTACAGGGAAAACTATACAGGTAGGGAGCTACAGGGGAAAACTATACAGGAAGGGAGCTACAGGGGAAACTATACAGGGAGGGAGCTACAGGGGAAAACTATATAGTGAGGGAGCTACAGGGGAAAACTATACAGGTAGGGAGCTACAGCAGTAGGGAGCTACAGGGGAAAACTACACAGGTAGGGTGCTACAGGGGAAAACTATACAGGTAGGGAGTTATATGAAGATAAACATTACAAGTAAACTAGATGAACCCAACAACACCCTCCACTCTAATTACATCTTTTTAAAAAAAATGATGAAATAATAAAAGTTGAAATTTTTTTATACATATATATATACTATACCAGATTATTTTCCTATTACATATGTACTTTTATTTGTAATTTAATTATATAAGCTGCTGTTACTTATTGTTAGTGTTTAAATATTTTTTGGCTAAGCCTAATATGATTTTATTCAACAAGTGTCCGATAAAAATCTCTTGAACTTTTTTATATGAGAAGGGTGTATTAATGAGTATCTGGATTCAGTAATACTGTAAACGTACTACATTTGGCTGTGTATTCTATTTAGCGCTTTTTTTGGAAATGCCGCTTCTGCTAAATCAAGTACATGGATAAATGCGATGCATATATGTAAAAGAATAGTCACATTCAGGAATATGCTAATTCAAATGTACGCCAACTTGTTCAAACCTACCGGTAATTTTTGTCAAATATTGTACACGCCAAATATAATATGTTTACAGCATTCAGTGGTTTGTTCAACCTTTACACACCAAAATCTCCTCAAAATTAAGAGTCAGGTCAGGTATACAAGAACTGTAGTTAGATCCCTATCAGCATTATAATGATTATCTCAGAAGCTCACTCTGTGGTTGTACTTGCAGCATCAAGAGAAGGCTGCAATTAAAGAGAACCAAGCTAAAGTTCCCAAAACGCCCAGGGTTCCATTCTTGGATCCATTCAAACTCGTTCCCTGTCATCATTTCTCTCAGGAGAAACCGGTAAGTCTGACTTACAGAAACATTTAATATGGAACTTGAGGGGGGGGGGGAGCAATTTTTATTGGATTGCCACTTTTATTAGGTTTGTGGGAATGCTATTTTCTGAAAAAAGTTGCATGTATATTTAATGAATTAAATATATGTTTCATAATTATTTAGGAATGTTAATTCGTAGGTGAGGCATAAATCCCTTAAAAATTGAGCCAACACAAATTCCAATTTTCTACAGTAGATATTCTTGTCTCTATCTTGTTTTTCAAATTCAAACCCTGTTTGATTCGTTTTCTAGGCTCCGTTTTATGTTGAAATACACAACACAGCTTTGATCATCATGGATATCCATGCTCATGTATCCAAAACAGAGGTCATAGGAATGTTAGGGGGTTGTTTCCATGGAGACGACCAGCACTTGGAGATCACCATGGCAATTCCCTGTAACAGCATCAGCACCGGTCTCCAGTGTGAGATGGACCCAGGTCAGTTGTAGAGGATATATTAGATATACATGTATTACATTCATTTTTCAAAATATCATTATACTCGTAATATGATCAAGTATCATAGCAGTTATGTCATTAATTCTTTGTGATTCTTAACCTGATTATACAAAATGCATGTTTTGCATTTCTGTTGCTTTGTAATGTTACCAGGTATTACTTGTATAGTCACTTTGTTGCAAACATCTTTTTAATTACTAAATACATGTAAATCATCACACTTACTGGCTACTCTTTTTTTTTTTTGGCCATCAGTGTCTCAGACATTTGCCTGTGAGGAAATCAACAACAACAGAATGAATGTGGTGGGATGGTACCACTCACATCCGACCTTTAACCCCAACCCATCCATCCGTGATATCGAGACGCAGCTCAAATTTCAGGTAATTCCACACAGTCAGTCATTCAGGGTTCAAATCATCAAAGAATAACAGTGATAATTTCAGTCATAGTCCAACTCCTCAATGAACTGATCAGATTCAGTAGAGGTTTAATTTTTGACCGAGTAGATTTAAGGTTTGTTAAATGTCCTTAATGACCTATGCCTATTGTGAGCTGATTGTGATTTCTGTTACAGGACTACTTTGCTCAGGGTGGTTTCTCCTTTATTGGTGTTATTGTGAGTCCTTATAACAGAACCTCGCCAGGAATGTGTTCCGAGTTCCAGTGTCTGACCATCAGCTCCGAGATCAGCCCCGTCGACAAGTGCAGTAAGTCAGGGAGGCAGACTATGATGATGTTGATTCATTTGTTACAATTAGTCTGATGATGTGAGGCTTAGAATCTCTTTATTTATGTACAGATATGCCCTACTCTTTTAATTACGGGATGATCATGCAGCCGCTTCAGTCCGAGCTTGTGATGCGAAGCATTAACATGCTGGCCGAGAAATACAGTCATGATAGAAACCGCGTGGAGCTCCTACAACCATACCTGGGGGACACTTCCTGTCTAAGCAAGGTAGGGAAAAATACATGTATGTTTTGTGTGGCAAGTTACAGAGACATGTATTGTATGACAAGATAAGAGGCCAGTATGTATCATATTGTTTGGCAAGGTTATGGACATTATGTTATATACTGTATGGCAAGGTAAGGAGCTAATTTGTTCTTTTGTTTGGCAAAGTAAGGGCATATTATTTATTGTATTTTATGCTAAGGTAAGACGCTAATGTGTTTTGTATTGTATGGAAAGGTATTTAGGGGCCAATATGTAATGTATGGTATGGAAGGCAAGGGGCCAATATGTAATGTATGGTATGGAAGGTACAGGGCCAATATGTTTTATGTTGTATGACAAGGTAAGGGGCATTATATAATAATAGACTTTTCACGAGGTCAGTATATGGTTTTATAGATCTGATGAGAGTATATCAACCAAGGACATTATTCATATTATATTTCATGGCAATTGTTTATGGAGAGTATTCATTTTCATGTCCATGAAGTAATTATCAGTCATTTTTCCTGACCAGATCAACAATTATGTCATTAAATATCTATATGTTGAAGACAGTCATGTAAATTGTCAATTATTTCATCTGTACAGTTTTATTTTGGTAGAATAGCTTTTTTTTCTCAATTGTAGATGCTGGAGTCACTAAAAGACTCGCTAGAGCCTAATTCAGAGGAGTCCACGCAGTTTTTAGAAATTGTCAGCGAGATCTTCATAATGGCATTTGGGCCTGGGAAAGTTGAGGCGAGAGCGGTCCCAGATCCAGAACTCCTGGTCAGCCCTCCTGATGGCTGACAACTTCATAAGGGCAGTGGCAGTGGTGGGGTATACATGTATAAAGGGGTGTCTTGTTAGCTATGTGAACAATATTCAAAGTTTGATTAATGCATGTTAATGACAAATACATTTGTGCCAGTATTTCTTGGACAACGGAAGTAATGCTGACGATTTGTATTCCCGTTCTGTAAGCTTTCAAAGGTTGCTTTTGTTAATTTATTAGTTTGCTTTGTTGTTTATTTTATTTTGTTTTTTAAATAAACAAGATCATCTTATTGACATTTTTGTTCTTTGTCATGTTTAATTCAATTCATGTAGAATGTGTTGGTAAGCTAAGACGTTAGACAGCTGGAGGGAACCATTGCACCCTCTTTGGGATGTACTAAACACTGTATCTGAATGCACCCTGTCTTTTCTTTCTGGGCGTACTTCAGTACTTACACATGTTTATTATGAAAGTCTATGGTATATACAACAGGATTGAAAATAAGTGCTTACAATTTGCAATTGAGAATCCTCTTCTTAAAATTCACCAATTGGTTAAACAGTAAATCAGGACATTGGTTAGGTTTGTGGCCATATACCATTGTTTCATTAATTTTTGTTGGCATCACTTTTTGAGGGTTTAATGAAAATCGCAGTTTGGACGATTCGTAAAATTTGTGGACAGTGATCACATAATTGTAATGTGTTACATGTATTAGAAATTGCACCAAAATGAACATTAAATTTCATGGATAAACAGCAAAACCCCTGAAAATTGGTATTCAATGAATAATGATGAATCCATAGTACTTAATTAACATTGTATTTTATTAAATTTTGCACTGTTTCCCCATCATTTCCTAATTTAACAGGGTAAGCCGATATATGATACATATAGGATCTCTCATGACTTGCAAAGAATTATGATTTTTATCCGAGTTGTGTGTTTTCTATCCCCGAGCCAGAGCGAGGGGATAGAAAACACACAACAAGTTGGATAAAAATCATATACCATCGCAAGTCATGAGAGATTCTTTTTATCACATGTTTACCACGTCTTTTGTTAAACTTTAATCTTTTCTGTAAAAGTTATAATTAACAAAGAAACGTTCACATTTCATTTTCGAACATATCAATTCATGAAAAAAAAAAACAAACTGACATTAAACACCACCTAATGTACAACTCCCGACTTTTCAACTAAAATTAATTTTTTAATTTGTACTTTTTCATTCTACGTCAATCAATCGCCTCAACCTACGTAATGTGTAACTATGACGTCACATGGCGTAAGAACACAGTGGAATATCAAAAATTTATCCCATGAGTGATATCCACCGTATATTGTATAAACATGCAATAAGAATACATGTACAAGGGTTGATCCAAAAGCAATGTCACAGATGCAATAAAATCGTGAAAAATCCGCGTAAAGTGACTAAAACTTGTGCTTAGAGAAATCTACCTAATTCAATTCAGATCTGAAAATTTTAATGCATTATGATAAATATTTCTGAAGATAATATATTTTGTAGAGCGTGAAGCAAGGATAGTCGCCGCACGCTAGCGACGTCATTTCTAGATCTCTGGCGTTCTAGTAGAATGTCGTAATTTAGTACTCTTTAAATATTGGCCACGATGCTCTATTTTACATTTTTGTTTATTTCATAAAGTAACTAATTAATAATTATTATAGTCTTTTTTTTGTAATCGATTGATTAGTATATTGGATATTATTTAATGTGCTATCAATTCGTCAAGGTCTCTTTAAGAAGTCATGAATGTAGCTTAATTATTTACTAGTAGCTCATGACGGAAGAGCCTAGTTTTAACTTTCCTTCAGAGCGTATATCTTCTGTCTATTTAATTTAATTATTAACATGACATATGCTTTTATAAGATATTGGACCACATTTAGGGTACCCTGTTCAATCGCTCTCAATTTTATGTTGATATGTCAATTCCAGTACATTTTCCAGTGATTTCTATTTATCAAAGCAAAAAATGCCTCGCATCACAATTCGCATATCCAGTCTTTTTCTTGCTCCTTCTTCCATGATCTAGATACAAAAGGCATTTCGTAGATATCCAAAATGGACGGAAGTCTATGACATATCTGTTTCAATATATTGTGTTGTTTTGGTCTTTTTCAAAATTTGAAGATGTATACTTAAATACAAACCTTAAAAAAGACATAAATTCACGACGAGGCGATGTTACGTATATATCGTGCTATAAACATCAAAATCTTGTTAAGTTTTCAACAAAATTTAATCAAAAGTTTACTTCAAATTAGAATTTTGATAAGGAAAATTTTGATGCATCATTTCATACAATACAGAACCAGTGTGAAACGCGGTGCATAGTGTGACATTACTTTTGGATTAACCCTTGTACATGTATCTTCTAATCAGCTAATGTAACACTTGTTATGAAGTGTGCTTTATATAACACTCGTTTTCTGCATGTGACCATTTAGAAACTTGCGGATATAAATAGGCTTATATTTACAGCACTTCCTGTTGGCTTCACTTATATATTTTAGTTCTGATCATAAAAAGTACTTTAGTACAGTGAAATTCTCTTTATTTCAAACAAAAACATGATTAAAGGCACTTTTGAGGAAAGCCAAGCTTTCCTCATGACATTTATCAACACAATATAATTAGCCCTAATTTTAAAAACATCAATAAAATCTGTGAAGGATTTACAAACATGCTCTTAAAGGCAAAACTTGATTAACACATCATTTGGCAAAGTGTGTATCATTATTCTGGAATGTACATTTTAGTGAAAACTGAGCAATAAAAAATAGAGATTCATGGAAAAATCTAGGAATGTCAAAAGTGAATTTAGGATGATAACTGGCAGTTAACAACCTACAGCTATCATGTTTTGAAAAAGTTGAACAAATCAAAGATCATTTCAGATAAACTGATTCCCTTTAAAAGTCATATTTGAAAAACTTGAGCTACTGAGAGAAAATTTAGATTATTTAAATGTAAAACATGTCTAGTTAAAATAACAACAACACAATTCCTCAAAATTCAATACAAGAACACGTACTTATACAAATACAGCTACCGGTCTATACAAACGAAGTCCAGCAAACAATGGCTGGAAAACAAATGCTAATGCAGAATATTAAAATCCTGTTGTGACGGATGAAAATATGGCCTAAAATATCACCAATGCAGGTCAGAATGATAATTATTCCATATTGTAGCATTACATTCTTCTTTAAAAGACAAAACTAATCATGACAGATACAAAATCAAATATAATAGGGACAGCTAGGAGAACTGCCTTGTCTAGAACTCCATCTTATAACACAGGGTGAATGATGCACAGAATCCCAGTGCATTCGATAATCATGAACTATGGTAAACAATCTATACAAAATAACATACAATATAGAAAATAAAAAAGTCATCACAACCATTGAAGTAGAAATACTGCTAACTCTGATGATGGGATAATGGGGAATGTTCAATCTTACTCCTCCAGAGAGAACCGTGGTCCCACACTCTTCCCCTTCTTTGGTGTCCGTCCTTTGTCAACACTTGGTGATCTTTGGTAAAAGTTCATAAGGAAGCTCTCAAAATTTCTGGTTTTTTTTAACAACATTACATTTAATTTATATCAAACATAAGAAAACAATAAAAAAACAAAATTTGACAACATCTTTGAAAAATTACATGAACATGATGCAAGATGTTTCAAATTACTGTGTGCATTTTCTGGTTCCCTATGACCCTCAGTTAGGCCCCATTAATAATGTAAGGCTCAGTTATCATACCCCTCTGAAAGGCCCCATTTAACACCGGCCCATTCATCAGAAATATGGCACACACACAGCTAGAAGCTGCCAATAAGCATTCTTCTACAAAGCAACAATATTATAGACAGGATTGGTGAATCATGAGATGCCATCTCTGAAAAAAAAATTATGTGAAAAAGAATACACATAACAGCTAATAAAGCATGATCGCATTAGTCGAGCACCAGCATACAAATCGGACTGGACATAATGTGCTAACAGTCGCTAGAGTTATTGTTCTTTTCCCTGGGGAGGGTTTCCTCCACAATGTGTAGGCGTGGCAAGCTGGTCTGACTCCCCTTTGTGGGGGAGGGCCGTCCCTCTGGGGGCCCAGGGGCAGGGATTAGGGGCATACTGTGGTTCAGCTCTTCCCCATCCGAAAGATAACCATGAATCTCTGAAAAAGACCCAGGGTACAGTTTTTTGCCCAAACTATCACAATTGATGCGACTTGTCTCATCTTGTGTTCTGTTGAGCAAGTTTTTCTCTGACACAGTTTTTTCTAATAAAAATTCAGTTTCTGTGATGTTTTGCTGGGAGACTCCGAATTCAGACTCATTCTTCACTGCAGAATCCTCCGACAAAATGGACAATCGGTTCTTCTCGAACTGGTCATGGCCCTCGTCATTGTCCGACTCGGAGGAGTAGCCATTGGTCTCCCTGGAAACCTGAAGCTCTTTGTGGCAGTACTCGGACACATACTCGCTATCAATGACCGAGCAGTTGACCTCCGACAGGTCACCCAATATGGCCTCGTATTCGTGCTGGTTAGGTTCCAGGTATCCATTGGTTTCCTTTGGTACTTTACGGCTATTACTGCTGGGCTGTCTGATGATAGGTGTATTCAAGTCGTGGCTGGTGAACACGGAGGAATCGCTGCGAGGCTCGCTGATTCTCTTTTTACCTGTACAATAACAACAGAGAGCAATAAAAACACAATATTGACATTACAAGCATTTATGTTGAATAAAAAGTTGCTGGTATGAACAAAGCAGGAGGAGTACATTTCTGTACCTTTGGAGGATTTATCAATAGTTGATGAGGACTTTCGTCGTCTCCTTCCACTCCAGAGTTTGAGGAGGTATCCTCCAGAAGAAGATGAGGAATGGTTGGGGGTGTGGGAATTGGAGGGACTAGAGTACCCAATGCAGTAAGCCCGCACACATTCCGGCAGCCATGTTGATTTGTAGGCAAACTTCTTGTACTCCTTCTTAACCTGTTTAAAACAATACAGGTTTAATATTTTCATGAAACTTTAAATTAAAAAAAAATTAATATTTAATTTCAGAGTCTGCTTTTCTTATTGAGGAAGTTAGCATAGGAAGAAGTAAAATAAAATAGAAAAGGATTTCCTTGTAGGATTTAGTAAAATAAAAAGGACATGAATTTCTTTGATTATGGTACATGATCATCCATTTAATGAACTTCTAGCAGTGTTATGGAAGGCCTGTACTGTTTTATTCAGCTTATGTTTTAGAGTTAACTGACTCACCTTCTCATTCATAAGGCAGTGGAAAACAAAGATGAAGAGTCCCTGGAAGCTGTTGAGGGCTGTAAACAAGTACGCCATGACGACTGTCTCCTGGCTGATGAACAGAACTCCGAACACCCAGGTTAGGCCAAGAAGAACCACCAAGATGGCCGCCCCCTTCACCCAAGACCTGCAAAAACAAACAGGACTTTAAAAATATTCTAGGAAACGGTGTTAAAGCATCAAAACGTCGGCAATATTTCAAGCAACCAAAATTCTATCAGTATGACGGGAAATACTGATGATACCTCATTTATACTGTACTTCAAAAACAACCAAGATTACCGGTATACCATTATTCTAAGAAACACTATTTAATAAAAAAATCATCATTGATACTCAACATACTAATAATCGTTTGTTGGAATAACTTTCATGGAAGTTTATCCCATCACTGACTTAATGTGCGGTGCTTGCTTGCTGACAGAGGGATGGTGTTACTTACGGGATTTGTCGAGTGGTGCGAGCTTTCTCGTCTGACATTGCAGTGCTCTGACTGGTTCCAGAGTTTGAGTCCCGCCTACAGAGTCAGAAACAACAAATCACCACAAAGATAGAAACAGAGGCTGTGTCAACAGAAATCAGTCCATCATCAGAGATAGGTGTACAGGGCTGGCACCATATAGAGATACATTAAATGACTTACAGAATTCCACTGCTGTATTTGGACCTCCCCTTGGCTAGAGCGAGCGTGTTGGCATGTTTGTGCATCATATACACCGCAATACTCAGCATGACAATGTTGAAGAGGATGACCGCTAGGGTCGGCCCCACAAAGCTCCAGATCACAGAGGAACTGGTGTCCAGCCAACAACTGTCGTAATACAAGGTCAAAGGTCAATCAATCATGTAAAGAACAAATATATAGATCTCAGTTAGGATTGATTATCCAATAACGCATTCTTGTACACAAACAAGCAGTTTTAAAGTACATTTTATTCTCTTTAATTCAGATAATATTGACATTTTACCCCTTAAATCGATATTCATACTCCTGTACCAGACATCTTGACTTACTGCTTGTCTGTTCCATATCCTGATGGCTTCACTCCTGCTGTCACGGCAACAGTAACCAAGGGAATGCCATAACCAAACAGGTAGTACCACTTCCTGCGGCTCTTCTCACCCTCGAACACCTCAATCAACATCACGTACAACTGGAAGCCCTCCAGACACATCCAGGCGAAGGCCGCCAGAAACAGGAAGTGAAGGAGTCCCGCAACCACTCCGCACAAAATCTGTACAAAGAATTCAAAGAAAGCCCCAGAATTACATAATTATTTTTTTTTAATTAATCAATTTTTTTTTAAGTTTCATCTTTGTATGCCAATATTTTATTGCTGGAATTGACTTTGAATAAATCAATCAGAAGATTTTTTCCTCATTTTGTCCATTATGTTGGGCTGTATTGTGTTTTCACATTCAGTGTAGCTGGAGGCTAGAAAACTTACCCTGTCCTGGACCAAAGAGATTCCAATGATGAAAACGATCTCAGCCAACATCAGGGACAGCACCAGGTTTTTGTGTATTGTGTTTCGGTCACACTGGAGGTTCCTGGAACACAAAAATAACCATAACAAAAACTAAAAACAAAATAAACAGATGACTGGGATTTGTCACTAAATAGTGCAAGAGTACAGTTGATTTAGGAATCAAACTTAGAAGTTGAGATCAATCATAAGTTTTAATACCAATAAAAATAAGCATAAAACATCTGAGACTTTGATGGAACTGACCTGAAGTAGGAGAACGTGATGAAGCTCATCAGGAGACAGATGATGGAGATGATGCAGCCAAAGAATGTGATGGTCATCAAGGCAAACTGGTGCTCATCCGACAGCTGTACAAAGAGAGAGCAAGGGCTATCAAACAACACCACACATCAACCACAGTATAGGCTCATTTCAATTTGAAATTTATTTCTTAACAAAATTGACCTCCAACATTACCTGTGTTCCAGTTCCGGCGACATCCATCAACACGGCAAAGTTGGTGAGGTGGGAGCACTGACAGGTAGCATGTGATTGGTTAAAACTCAGTCTCCAGCATCCCGCTCGCGACCAGCCACTCTCCCTTAAAGTAACAACAGACAAATCAGAATCCTTACGTTCCTATGTACACTCACAGCATAGTATGCTTTTGTGGTGATCATTTTCAAGAAATCTAAATTGTTAAAAATATGCATATAATTTCAGCCTTTTTTAAGGAGAAGAGTTTGAGAGCAATAAAATTTTGAAGAAGAGTAAATAATTCATCCTAGTGAGATTTATCACCCTTTTCAGGTGGATGTTAAAAATTCCACTTATAAAAATTCATAATCTAATTTTATTCACAAAAGGCCTCACCTGAAATCCCAGTAAGCACAGGTAGGTATTACCGAGTTATTGAAAGCCTACAAAAAAAAAATACCAAGATGTTTTCAAAGGAAAAATTAAAATCAAAAGCTGTTCATTTTCTGGACCCTCCTGCTATATTAAAGTTTCATTCATTGATATCTGTTTACTTATACTTCTATGACCCTGACCTGGAAGAGCCGCAAGGTGAAGGTCACAGGTTTCCTGAGGGAGACAGAGTTAGCAGACATGATGGAGGCAGACAAGATGTTACTATTGATGAAGGAGGTGTTGCGCTTGGTCGTCATCAGTTCGTCCATGTTTTGGTAGACAAATACAACCACTTTAGTGATCCCTAGAAACAAACCAGAATTCCCTCCCTTATTACAATTACATTACATGTATATAACATCAGAGTAATCTCTCTTTTTTACAATTATTATACACCATCAAGGACCTTTGTTTAGTACAATAAGGAATATGGTGAGCCTTACCCCCCTCAGACAAGGCCTCTATGTCCTCCATAGGGATGGTGATCTGGTCATCCTTCCATTTCTGGTTCTTGGAGGAGGGATACGTCACAGCTTGCTTGTCCCTTGTGACCTTGACTGCTGACACTTCCATGACTGTCACAAATCAGAAATCAAGCATCAAACTCAAGAATTTACATCCATTACTTCCCCATTTATTTAAACCTAACTTTAAAGTTGACTTTAAAAAGGTTCCCTTAAAATTTCTCCTCCCCCCCCCCCCCCCCCCACCCCCGCGACTAAAAAATGAATGGTACATGTAATTTTGTTTTCTCTCTCTTTTTTGTGTTTTTTTTTACATAAAAATAATATTTCAGTGAAAACAAAATTTATAATCACCAAAAAACATCAATAACGTACATAGATTTTCATTTGAGGACACAATGGAGTCTGCTTCTTCAAGATTGTCGGCGATGTTGAATCCCGTGGTTTCCATGGATACTAGGAAGGAAGCAGCGACTTGTGTTTTATTGTTTTCTGGAAGCTCTTCCCATGACGAAGACTGCTTCTCGGACAAAATATTACTTCCTGTTTCCGCAATGCTCTATTATTACAAATGAAGCAGGAAATAATACACTTAAAAATGGAATTTCTTTGAATGAAGATCACATTTATTGACACGACCTTTTCTTTGTTCATCACTTTAACTTAAGCACATTCAGGAAATAAACCGTGGGAACAGGTTATAAATTCAAAAGGTACAATTTTATGAGTAATCAACCCTTGATATGAGTAATCCTTAAACACAAAGGATCTATTCCTGCAGTAACAGATAAAATGTGGATTTAATAAAGGCATGACAGAAAGGTGATAGAAGTAAAAAAAAAAACCTGAATATTACCATAGAAAACTTCTCCAGCTTGTCTCGTTTTTCCTTCTTGTCCACACTCCCTGGGATTTTAAATCCCCGCCCCATCTTGGTGATGATGTCAGACACTTTTTTGAGGTCACCAGCTCCTAAGTTTTCCGTCCCTGTCTGTTCTTTCAACTTGTTAGCCACATCCTCAATGCTACTGGAGCTAGAATTAACCTATAATCAAGTAAAAAGAGAGTTTATCAAATGGTAAACGAAGAAATTGCCTGGCTTGAAAACATGCAAAAAAGAAAATTATAAAGTAATAAATAAACCACACCAAAATTTTGGACTTGAAATATAAAAAAAGAAAGTTCATAAAATGTTGAGTACATGAATCATTCAAATCAATGGTATAAATATCTTATGATCATGTATAATTCAAAACATTATTGGCTTAAATATACTGTATACAGGGAAATATTTGCCCCCGTTTTATTATCATCCCTTTCGCCCTTGTTGTCATCGGGTGAATTTAAGACTGGGTGAATTCCAATGCCTCAACTATTTCTTTCGCAACACAACTGTGTCTGGGAGAAGTCAAGACGGGGTGAAACTGTTTGCAAGTGTAGAAGGGCAAAAATTACATGGGCCAAAAATAACCCTGTATACAGTAATGCAAAATAGTTTTGATGCTAGGTCTGGCCTGTTGAAGAAACTCTCTCTGACTTACGAGCTGGTCTAAACTGTTGAGCCAGGGGGAGACACAGTTACCGGTGTCCGGGAATCTCCCCCTCCATCCCGCCCCCGTACACTTCCAGCTCATCATTCCGAGCTTATCCTCCGGACAGGGTCTCTCCACCACCTCACCTACTTTTATGCGTGGCCACATCACTCCCAGACTCTCTGTCGACTGACAGAACTGTGAAGGGGTGGGTCTAACAGGGGAATCTTATACGGAAAAGAAATATTAAATAAAATTTTTAAAATGCTACTTAAAAATAATATAAAAAGATTAAAAAAGATTTTAGTAAAAATTTCTATCTTTTACAAATATTATGTAATAACCATTTTATATTCACATTAAATATGATTTATTTTAACAAAATTAAGTTACCTGTGACAGGTATTTGACAATTTGAGTTGTCCGGTCTCTCCCCCTTCCAGCCATTCCCTGTACATCTCCAGGTGATACGACCCACCTTTGGGGGTATACAACTCATAGATGCTACCTCTCCCACATTGGTATACGGCCAGTTCCTGCCCTCAAAGTAAATGGCATCACAGACTCGTCTTTGTGGGGGGTTGTTGGTGGTAGCTTTGGTGGTGGTGGTCGTCACTTCGGTGGTAGTGGTTGGTATTTCGGTGGTGGTCAGAGGTGGTAGTGTATACACTTAAACAAACGCATTTCATAAAAAATTTTATACATCGGGTAACCACAGGTGAAAGAAGGAGAATGGCTTGTCACTTAAATGATTTTCATTTATACATTCATTGATAGTAAAATGGCAGAATTCTCACCTATGGGTTCACAAGTATAGTACACCTGTAGATATTTAAAAGTACCAACACAAGGATCTCCAAACACATCATTTGATGCCATTATCTCACATTTGGGATGACCATCGCACCTAAAATGATATCCAACATCAAATATCAGCCCCTGATGGAATGGATGTATCAATTACTATGTAATTATATAGAATCTTAAAAATAAAAGATGTCAACCATAGAAAACAAAAGCTATCATTAATACAAAGATCATTGTTGGATTTATCCAACCATAGAAAACAAAAGCTATCATTAATACAAAGATCACTGTTGGATTTATCCAACCATAGAAAACAAAAGCTATCATTAATACAAAGATCATTGTTGGATTTATCCGACAAATCCTGATGGTTAACATTTGACATTGAAAAGTTAAGCTTTTGACCTTTCAATAACAAAACCAACCTCTCCGCTACAATTCTTTTGGATTCAGGGAGACGACATGACACATTCCATTCGTTTGTTGCACCGAAGCTGTTACACGTTGTCAAGCTAAATCTTCCATAGTTTGCCAGACTGATGCGGATGATTCCGTTTTTCTGTTCACAGTCCAGTTTCATGACACTATTTTCACACGCTATGGACATACTCTGTGGTGTGGCAGTTCGAGGGTTATAGATAGTGGAACCTATGGAATCAGATGTAAAAAAAATATGTTGTGCAATATAATTATACTCTTACATTTTTATACATGTAGTTGGTATAAGATCATGTATGCCAAAGTAACCCCCCACCACTTTTATAAAAAAAATAAAATAAAAAACTACAAATTAACACACCTCTAACATAAGTACTCTACAATTAACTATTCAAAGTTTCCTCCTTATGATAGTAGATGAAAATTACTTATACATACACCCAAAACAAGTGACAATTAAAATTCAGAATTTCTAGAAATATCTTGACAACAAACTTGCTGCTGCAGAGTCTTTTTTCTCATATATATATATTTAATGGAGAGAAAATTCTAGTGATTTCAAATGACAATGTGATGCATAAGAACTGTGCCATTTTCTTTCTATAAGTGTCATGTAGTTTGACTGGCGACATTACGATTCCTGGTAAAATTTTGCCTGATTGCTCCAACCCAGTAGG